>NW_009226170.1:23791-64597 GCF_000690835.1 Fulmarus glacialis | reverse complement strand
GAATGGTAAATTCAGCTCCTCAGAGCAGGCTTTTGCCATTCATTTTTGACTTGCTCATTAGTGCTGTGGGAACGGTAGAGCAAGAAATACATTTTTCCTTAGCTGTGGACTTGTTTAACTAGCTGGAATATAAACCACGCTGAGTAAAGCGCTTTAGCCAATACAGTGCAGCCTTTTCTGAGTTTTTTTTTCAGTAGTGCAGCACTCTGTGTGGCGCACAGCAAGGACAAATTCTGCACATACTTGGGCATTATTAAGTAATCAGAATGCAGTCAGCTAAACTGGAATACTTGGCTATAATTCTGCCTTAGCAACCCAACTTTTATGCACTGGCTGGTTAGAGGCGTGGGGAGAAACAGTAATTTCATTGAAATTAATAATATATGTGATTAAATGAGAAATACCTAATCAGGGTTTAAATATTACATGACGGAAGTTGTAGAGCTTCTTCTGCCTCATCTAGACATAAACATCTGGCACCTAATGACACTCATAATGTTGAGATGCTGGCTGTGCTGCAAGCAACAGGAAAGCAGATTTGTAGGCAGTCTTGTAAATGCTTATTGTCTGCTTTGGCTGCCTTGGTGCAGTAGCAAATAGACAAACTGCTGACCAGCTCCGTTCCCATTCCTGCAGTCTGCAGGCTGGTCCATTTCGGGGCCAGTGCTAGTGATTTGCAGTTCTCAAAAATCATGAATCAGATTTTTTTTACTGTTGTTGTTAATTAGTTTTGATCTGGAATTCAAGATTTGTCTTCTCACTGTTCATCGCTGACAATAGCATGATAATTTTTCACAAATGCCTGAGGACCAGTTTGGCTTCAGCTTACATTGTCTAGGATTTCACAGATAGAAGTAGGTGCATACGTGCCCTGCAGTGCCGATGCAGTGAGTCTCATCATCTGCTACCTCTGTGCTCTACAGATTACCTTACACGTTCTGTTGGATGGTCTGACTGGAGGTGAACAATGGCTTTTATTCAGGGAACTCTGAATGCTAGGCATGTGAGTATGTTGGTAAATGCATGGGTAAGCAACCTCCATTCTGCAAAGGCTACACAGCGTAGCGGAGTAGCGAATCTGTAGAAGGAACTGGGATGGAGACCCAGCTAAATTGATCTCAGAGAGAGGGCAGTAGATGTTACGTACATGGAAAAAAAGTTTAATGTTTAATTCTTCCTTAGCTGACTTAATTCTTTCTTAGCTCAGATTCAGCCTGATGGCTAATGGCTAATGGCTAATGCCTGATGGCTAATGGCTAATGCTCTGTAGCTCATTAGAAATAACTAGAGGCATACAGCTCCCCTAAACTGCTATTACAAAATCTTTGAGGTAGAGGCTTCATTCCTCGAAGTTCCAGTTTATTAAAATCACATTCAGAGCCTTGTCAGCATCTGGACAAAAATCATTTGGATATTACTCTCAGTCTCAACGCTACAATGAAATCTCCTGCCTTATTCTTGAAGGGAAAACTTTTATTAACAAAATATCAACACTAAAAATGGAATAGTAAAATCAATAGGAATACCTGCAGTTGTATCTAAATTGAGTGTTTTGGAAGTATGAAAGCATTCCAATATTTATCATTATTTCAGGATCCTTTTATTAAATATTAATAGTTTTTTCCACAAGGGAGGGAAAAATAGTGTCTGAATCACAATCTTCGTTTCCACAGCACAGAGCTCTTTCCTCATCAGCCACAACTTTTTTTCTAGCGCTACTGTAATGAAAAGCCAGTTATTTTGCTCTATACAAACCGGTGGGAAAGAAAAATCTACTTCACCCATGATTGTTTGTGAGAAAGCAGTGAAATGTTATTCATCAGTAGTCTTTCCTTTTTCTGGGTAGGTAACAATGCAATGGTAAAGTCCAGCAAAGCAAAATACAACCACCCCACTCTGTCACTGACTAAGAGGGTGTAAACCAAAGACTACGAAGCACGGAAGGGCAAAGACCTTGCACTGTAGCTGAAGAACTGTTGCCACAAGCATGGAGACCGTAGCAGGTGGTGATCCTCTAGATAGGGTCCACCACTGATTTCCAACTGGAATCAATTTTTGACCCTTACTGTTTGCGTTTACATTTAACCACATAGAAGAAGAAACTGCATAGTTACATTTCAAATAGGAACAATGCAACTTTAATGTAACCTTGTTTAGAGCTACCCGGGGTGCTGTTAGAGAAATGTGCTTTTAAATTGTCTGCTGTGAAAGAGTAATTTATACTCTTCGTAGGCAAGGGTCAGTGGAAGTGTGTTTTCAACCTCATCTACAGAAAAGCTAAAACCAAAAGTGAATGTTTTCCTACCAAAACAAAACCAGCAATGGTTAGACTTTATTATTTTCTGTAATATGATCCAAACCACACTCTGCAGTGGAATCTCAATATGCATTTTCAGAATTACTCAATCTTTAGCTACTCAGATTAATCTAATAGAGTAAGGAAATACTGGAGCAAAAATGGTTAGTCAGTCACTAGCAGTGTTTTCTGTTCTTAGGGTCTCCTTTCTTCACTCGAAAAGTCTGCAAACTGAATACTGCATCCCACAATAGCTATATGCTTAACAATATATGAAAAAGTAGTGATGAAGAGTCAGCATGACTACAGAATTGTCTAGAAGAAGGGGCTTTTCTTCTCTTAGTATTAATGTTGCAGTGGAGGTTTCTATTACTTTATGCGTGGGGTCAGGATTTTCCCTTATTAATGGGTCTTCCAGGACACCTGGATGATAATTTCTGTTCAAATTATGGGGGAAAAAAAAAAAGATATGGTCTTTATGTTTTACTGAAGGCAAAAGGTAACTGTAATAAAGCTTAGTAAAAATGGGCCGGTTACTTGGATTATGCTGAACAGAAGGTTGTTACCTAGCTCATTTGGTTTTGTCTGAACCTAGAATAGCTGATTTATGAGCAAAAAGCAGATTGAAAACTTCATTCAGGTGCGAATCTTATTACCTTTGTGCATATGTATGTGTTTCAGAAAAAGCAGCTGGCATCAGTGAAGCACATGGACTCCATAATTCAGGTGCACAAAGCAGGTAGAGTTCTGTGGATAGCAATACACAGGGTGTTTAAAGAATTTGGCAGTGCATGCTTGAGTGTTAGCTTTTTTAGCAGGCATATCCAGAGATGGAGGCAAATGAGCACAAGCAGGAAGCTGTAACCATACATCCAATATTTTGTAAATTGTGTCTTCAGTGATTTGGGAGCATAGAAACAGTCAACCTGACTTACGGTTCAGTTACATATTCTACCGTCAGAGGTTGGGGTGCCTATGCACTCTTCACATTAAACTTGCCTGTGTATAGTTTGAGAGGAATGAGCAATGTAAGCAGGTGCAGGCAGAGCACAGCAAGAGCTGTCTTCCTCACTGCCAGAGCTACACTGGTCCCAGTGCCTCAGTTCAACCATTCAGTCTGTCATTTGGTTTGCAGACCAAGGTGAGGAACTCACAGAACCCAAAACAGTGTTCACATAGAAAGTAGTCTGAAATCTGGAAGCCTTCAAATCGAATATCCATATTCAGTGACAGTGCTTAGGAGATATATACATTATTAGTGCCTTTTTTTTTATTCCCTTCTCTCTGTTACAGTCTCTGTAATTTTTCAATCCAGTTACAGCTCAGAGGATGTTCAGCCACATAAATGGAGCAAACCTTTTTGTTTTATGGATATTGCATTGAATGTGTTGGGAATTTTTTTACCAGCTCTGTCTTTCCTCCCTTTCTGGTCAGAATTAGAGATTCCTACCATGTTTTGCAGGAATAAAAACAAATTAAGAAGAAATAAAGATTAGGGGAGATAAAAAGTATATGTATTTTATTTGATAAAGGAACTAATTTTCATGAACAAGTAATTGATACAAGAATGAAAAGCCATAATCAGAGCTCTTGGAGAAGCTGAAGGAGAAGCTTGTCTTCAGTCAACTCTACTACCCTGTGTCAAGAATCAAAAGTAGTTGCTTAATCCCAATCCAAAGAGATTTTCAAAAACTTTGCCACCACAGACAACCAATCCAGCACAGTCCAGGCGAAAGGCTCTATGCTGGACTGTCAGCTATGGAAGGACAGAATGTTTAATTACTCATTTGTTTTAATAACTATCACTTTTTGTTTGTTGTGTTGAGTAAAAGTATAAAGCTACTTGATTTTGCTTATGAAGATGAAATGGAACTAAAAGATTATTTGTTAATTGTGGATATTGTTTACTGGCCTATGTTTAGCCTGAGAACAAAATGGGAATTTAGAGATAGAATTAGGGTTCTAAACTGAATTTTAAAACCTAATGAGAGGGTTTTGGTAGCTTTGAATAAAAGGACAACAATGCCATTATTCATACTCTTGTCTATGGAACTACTTTCCCATTATTTCCAGAAATAGTAGTTGAGTAGCTTCCTGCCTAAATAAACAGTTCACGTAGATGGAGCTTGGTCTATAAAGCTTTTTAAAATAAGGTTTCCTTTTCTAAACTGAACAACATAGTGAAATACAGGAAGGGTTGGGCTGTGATTGGACCGGATTCTTGAATTTAATGTTTTAAAAGGTTACGTGACCAGTTCAGAGTAACTAAATACGCTTATTCTGTAGATGGCCTGGAAGTATCATAGGGAATATGCTCCCTCCATTGCCAAAAGAAATAGCCTCTTGTAATAAAGATACAGAATCATTAACAAGCCTGACTTTGGCCTTCAGAAGAAACTGCATTTGCAACCCTCCTAGCAAGATTTTAAAATTATAGCCTTCACAGTGCAGACCTGTCAAATCTCACACATTGAGAGGGAGTCTCACACATTTGGCTCCCAACCTACCTCCCCTGCAGCTCGACCTGTATCACACTCATTTGCAACACTGCGTCATGGCTCCTCTCCCATCCTCTGACCCCACACACCAGGCACAGCTGGATGGCCCAGTCTGCAGCCTGCCAAACAGCTGCAGCTACTCTGGGGCATCAGGGAGCAAGAGAGGAAGAGGAGGATGCATAGTGCAGCATGGCTGTGGTGCTGAAAAGAAGGATGGATTGCGGGGGAATTCCTGGAAATATTAGCAAAATGCCCTTCCAGAAAGTGAAAAGTAAAATCTCTTCATAATTCAATGTTAGCAGTTTTCCAATTTATGTTACTTTTTAAGTCTTCTGTTTTGAACAGAGAGTCTATGAGCTCCAAGGCTATTAAATTAAATGTTACAAACTTTCTAAATTATAATCTGTAAATAAACAAATGAATAAACACAGTTCAGATATGTTACAGGCTTAGGTCAGCAAGACAATGACTGGTGATAGTCTTCTCCCAGCAACAAGAACATTGGCTTCTGCAGCACCATTCCTGGTCCCAAGCTTGCAGAACATGCTGATAGAACAGGAGACAGGATTAAGGATTATTCACCTTCTTCAACATACACCAAAATAAACTGCTAAAAACAAAAAAAAATAAGTTTAGAAAGCCCATCTCACTTTAAGCTCAGCTCAGACACTTTAAGGATGTGGCTGAGAGTTCTGCCTTACACCTGAATTTTTAACAACAGAGCTTCGAAGGATTGATAGGTTGGGAACAAAAGGCCAAGGCAGAGACCTAGCCCTCACCCTCACCACCATATGGATCTCTGGTGACCTGTAGGGCACCATTTGTGGCCTGGTGCACTGCTGCTTTCATTGGAAAGTCAGGCATAACAACTTGGAAGCAAAGTCTCCTCCCTCCAATATCTTTTGGCGTGTACTTTCATAGGCTACTTTACTGGGCCCAGAAGAAAGTCTAATTTGAACCATCTTCCTAAATACAGAACTATCGTATGGGGTTATATGAGCCTTGAATGGGGAAATACATAATTTAGTCTTCTATTTGTTTGTTTTAAATTAAATATAATTGCATTAGGAAATTAATAATGAATCCATTGCAAGTTTTTTAAACAGCTTGACTATTTTAACTGATAAAATTATGCTGTGAATGTAAATTGTGTTACATACAGGCACTTTATAAAATCTGTGTCATCTCTTTAGTCTGAACCTATTATTTTGATTTATTTCTCTCTGCAATAGACAACATAGAGAATAGCAAGCCCAATGCTACTGTCATGAAGAAAAGATACAAGTGCCTTTCTTTTCATCAGGTCTCTGCATTTGCTCATTAATAAAAAATCAGAAGAAACAAAACCATAGTAATTATTCAGGCAAAAATTCATCTGAGTACTCTAGACCTTGAGTAAGATTCTCAGTAATGTTGCATTTTGGAGGAGTTTCTTTTTAGATATGGTACAAAGGCATATACAAAACAAAGAGGAACTTAAAAAAGGGACTACTTAACTTTTTTTCCTTCTAACTTTAGAATTACAGGTAGCACATTAACTTTAGTCTCAGGAAGTAAATGGAGAGCAACATTTCACATAAATTAAATTTTCTAACATGTGATTGAGGATTTTCAGTGTGAAGTTCTCATTTTTCCCTGACAGCTTTCTATGAGTTATCTTAAATGTTATCTTAGAAAAGGCAGTTATTACGTGGAGCATTAAGCAGAGCACAAATATTGGTACACTGCAGAGATACCAGTTAATTTTCCTTTGATTACTGAACCATAAATAAAGGAAAACAGCATTGTTAAATGGTTCTAAAGTTACATCGTGGCAAGCAGTGGTTGTGTTGCAGTGTGAAGGATACAGTTTTGGAACATGCCACAGAATAAGTTATTACAAAGTTACATTATACAGAATGTTTCATTTTTTTCATTTGCATTATAAAAGCCCTAATGATTTTGCTGTGTCGGTGCTTTCTCCTGCTGCATGCTGTAAACCAAATAGTCTGACTGTCTGTGTTGCCTTGGCAGTAGAGTACGTTTCACATTGTCATGAGAGTGACCTACTTGGTCCATCAAGGGAAGGAGGGAAAACTCCAGAGGATTTGGTTTTCAGTGTCCCTGCCAGTGTGACTCATCAGGCAGCCGGAGCTACCCGTACCAGCAGCAGCAATTGTGTGAGGCAGCACGTGACAGCCAGAAGCATCCTCATCTCCTGCCACAGAGCAGAGAACTCTGTTACGAAGGATTAGCATTGCAGCCCTGAAATAACCACCCCAGTCTTTCGAAGAGAGATTCCCAAATTAACCAGTGTGGCTACAACACCTGGTCTCCCCCAGTTTTCCAGCTCCCTCAAGCCAGGCCCTTGCTCTGACACTATTAGCTAGGTACAAACCCACCGGTGGCCATCAACTCGCATCTGCCTCGCAACCAGCTACATCAGTCTGGGATGACAGCGCGGCGGCATGCCCTGCTGCCTCTGACCACACGCATTGGTGCACTTGATCCCATTTTTTCCTTAGAAGCTCTTGCCTGCTAGGTGGTACAGAAAAACACAGTTCAGAGCCACCAGGTTTTCCAGGATGGCATCATCTGGGGCAAGCAGGAGGGTATCCTTTTAGCTCTCCTTCCTCCTACTACGACCCAATTTAAACACATTCTCCCATCCAGGCTGAACCTGATTTTCTGTTTTCAATCCCTCTGCTAAGAGATAGTAATAAATAATGACAAATATCAGATAGGACTCTCTCAGTCATTTTATATTGAGAATCACAAATCAGAGGCAAACAAGCGAGGCACGAGCTATGAGGGCCTTGCCTTCTGTTCTGCAAGGGCTCGTAGGATAGCTGTTGTGCCCAGAAATGTAGATGTAGAGGTTGAATGTATCTGGGGACACCAGCCCAAGACTCCCTCCAGAGTAAAATCTTCAGACCAAAGAAATGTTGACGTAGTTTGCTAGTCTGCTTGGCTTGATCCAACACATGTTGAAACCAACTGAAAGACTCCCACTAACATCCGTGTGCGCTAGATTAGAACTTAAATACAATAGACTATTTAATTTGCACTAAGGAGGAGGTTCAGCACAAACAGAAAACGGTGTAGTTGGTTACGTGCTGGCACCGCACACCAATTTTAAATGTCATAAGCTTCTTTCACAGCACCGGTTAGTGCAAGTGGACAGGAAGCTACTGAGACAATGTTATGCGTAGCTATTATTTTTCTCTTCATCACAGTTAACTCTTTAATGAAAGAGAGGCTGGATTTCTGGGGGCCATTTCGGATACTATTTTACTGAATTAAACTTCGGAACTGTTTATCCATAAAATCCTGATAAATAGGTGTTAACCGCTCCAAGTCAGCTTTCAAAGAGGTTCGTCGTAAAAACAAATTCTTCAATTCTTCATGCTCGCAGAAAGCTTATTAAATATGCAACACCCTGGAAATTGTACTATGGGAAAACTTGCAAACAAATCATAGAAAGTAGTAAACTTCCCCACTTTGATGTTATCAAACTACTTCAAGAGAAAAATGCCAACATCATATTTACACTTCTTTGGTGTAGTAAATACATGCCCCACCAATTATCATTCAGAAATGGTGCCTTGGTCCACATACTTAGGGCCACGACATGTACTGTGCCTGGCTCTTCAGAAGTTAAGCAAAAGAAAAGATTGCCATCTTTTCTAGACTTTTCTGGATTGGCACTTGGCTGATTTTCTTTGCTCAGGCTGTATTCCAACAGGGATAAATATTGAGGTCAATGTATAAATATCACTCTGGATAAATACACCGTATAACTACAGTACATCTACTCTCCGTAAATCCAGTTAAATAAGGCAGGATTGCACTGCGGATCAAATGTTATATCCTATCAGAAAACTTTCCTCCTAAGCAAAACTGAAATTGCACTTGTGCATATCTAAACTGGCATAGATAGTATGGCCAGCTCTAGCGTCAAGAGCGTCTTAGCACCGAATCAGTCACTTAGTTCCATAAGGTATTTTTAACTCATGCCTTCATGCTCCCCTTCGTAACTTCTGAGTGCCTCTGCAGTGGGAGGATGACTGGTGTGACAGATCCAGCGTATTATTTAATATTATGCAGTCCTGCTCAGTAAGAGATCACAACCCTATTTTTAGAAGAAAAAATAAAGTCACAATTCAACAGCAAGCATAATGACAAGAAAAAAGAAAAAAAAAAGAACAGGAGATCTGTACAAACTTTTGTTTGTTGCATTTAAGTTGTTTTCAGATATGGTCCTCTTACTAGGTATAATTTTTCTAACACAACACTGAGAAGTTCTTCATGATCCTGGAAAGGAAGAAAATATGAAAAATCATTAAGGAAAGAACTCAGTTGCATGAGAGTTACGGTTGTAAAATTAATCCACTCAACTAACGATAGATCAGAAAACCCACAAGCTGTCAGATTTTCAAATTATACCAAAATTTGTCAAGTATATCCTCATAATTACACGTAATAACTGTCATGTGAAATTTCTCTTTATTCTTTTTTGCCATTCTTATCAACTAACTTGCAACCTATTCCAAATGTAAGTCAAGACCTTCTGCTAACCTACCAAACTGCCTGAAACACAAACCACACATTTCTTTTAGGTAACATAATCCCCCCCAAAATAGTAATAATCAAATGTAATTTACAGAGCTAAAATATACAGCGATAGTGTTAATAAAGAGTAACAGAAAGTTCCAGCACAAAAGTATGTGTGAAATTAAAACATATTTGTTATAAAATAATGAGAACTAATAACGAGAACTCAGCTAATTTCCAGCCCTCACAACTACAGCAGATTAAGAAAAGTCTAAGCCTGGCAAGCTTTGGGCTAGGTTGTGTGGAGCAGGCTGTTCTTATAGCATTGAAAACAGATTTTTTTTCCTGTTCTGTCATCAGGTTTTTCTCGGACCGAGACAGAAAAGGTCATAAACTTTTTTAATTAATTAAATCCAGGCTAGATGTTAAGAAAAATTTGTAAGAGTGGGGACAGTAAAGCAGTGGAATAAACTGTATGGAGGGGATAGAGACTCCATCTTTCCTGGGCCTTAAAAATGTTAGCCAGTGCTGGCGTTAGTCCATGTCAGGTGAGAGGCTGCATGAGGTGATCCCTGAGGTCCCTTCCAACCTAAACTGTTCTATGGTTTTAAATTTGTATCAAGAACGATACAGATAATACTGATCCTGCCTTGAGACAAGAACTTGGGGCTGGTCAAGCTTTTGAAGTACCTTTCAGCCCAATGATTTGATCAGCTGGTTTCTCCATGTTAACCGTGTCTGAACATCCACCCAGCTTTACGTGGGAGGGATTTTCCTTTGCATTTCATGTGCCTTTCTGCTGCGAGTGAGACAGCAGTGGGCCTAGGCCATACCAGAGGAGAGCAAGGAGCCCCATCAGCAGGACAAGAGTCTGAGGGGATGGAAAAGAAAATCTGGGCAGAAGCAGGATCCTGCCTTGCAAAATTTACAGTGGCCTTGAACGATGAGCAATTCTGATATTGGAAAAAGGAATTTCTCAGGCAAAAAAAGGTCTAAGTTGGAATGAAGATCATATCTCTAATGAATGGGAAAGTAATTTACAATAATATTGTCTTCTCTTCAAAAGACTTCATCTAATTATTTAAGAAGATATTAGTATTTGGCTCTACTGATATAAAGGCAAGTGAAATTCAGTCTAAATATTAGAAGAGCCTAAAATCCAACTGGTCTGTAAACAAGTTGTGCAGAAGTTCAGCTAGATAGCTTCACAATTTTCCAAGTCATAGAATCATAGAATCATAGAATAGTTTGAGTTGGAAAGGCCTTTTAAGGGTCATCTAGGCCACCCCCCCTGCCGTGGGCAGGGACATCTTCCACTAGATCAGGTTGCTCAAAGCCCCGTCCAACCTGACCTTGAACGTTTCCAGGGATCAGGCATCTACCACCTCTCTGGGCAGCCTGAAGCAGTGAAGGTATCAGTTGTTTGAGGAGAGGACTAACTGGCTGCTGGCTTTTTTTCAGGCCTATATTTTGTTTTATTTTATTTTTTTAGTTGTAAGGAGGCAGTGACAAAGTTACTTAGGTGATTTTAAATGTATATTTACATTTCTGGAAGCTTTATTAAGTGTATAGAGACTTTTTAAGTGCATGTCTTCCTGGAAAAGATGAAAACATTTTATTCAGAGGAAAAAAATACTTTAAATGTTGTTTTTTTCCATTTTAGCTATAATGGTTCATGTTTACAGTACTCCAGCAGCTTCCAGGGTTCACTGAAGATAATGAGTGACTGCTTATAATTAAGGTTTTCACAGGATTTTTTTCTGTGCACCATCCAACTTTGAAAATTGCAGGTTTACTATTGCCCAGCATTGCTGCTTTAGTGACAGATTGGAACACTATTACTTAACATCTCAAGGGTGGTTAATATTTTGGATTGCTCTTTGACAGAAGACAGAAAGCATTTACCCAGAGGAAATGCTGACAGAAGAGCACATTCATTGAGTATCCTCTCTATATAAGTAGAAATAATAGTAATAGTGTTATTCTGCGTAGAAGGTCCATAATGGAGCTTGAATGAATTTATTTACCTCTCCCCAAAATTATGAGTGCTCTCTGCATAAGATGTCCTGAATAACCCGAGAAGGACACATATATTTAAGTATGCTAAATATTTGCTTAGCAGAAAATGTGTGGCCATTATATTTTACTTACTGTTTGATTTTACTGTGATATTTAAAGCTCTTTTCCTTAATAAATTAAAACATTGGTGAAATTCAGGTGAAAACGAGGGAGGAACATTTTTTTTCTTTTCTTTTGTCTGCCTGGAACAAGCATTAGCTTCATCAGTCAGTGCAGAGATCAGAGCAATTTTTCTAAAATGGAAATGCCTCTGTCTAAAGTGCAGTAAACACTACAGACCAGTGTAGGCAAATTATGGCAAAAAAAAAAAGCTGACCCTATCCTTTTATTGAACTAGGTTAGTTCTAAGAAAATAACAATACAAAATCTGGGAAAGGACTTTTTCACAGGAAAAAAAATAATAAACATAGTGGGTGCAGAACCAACTTGTTATTCCAAGAATTTGAATTGATCAGCCTGTTATTTGCAATCTAGCAAACACATTTCTCCAGGGATGCAAAATTGCCGTGGTACATTCTCCAAACAGAATGCTGAATTGACTGCCCAAGGACAGACTCATAGTGTGATATATCGGTTTCCACTGCTGTGGTCTCTCATACTTATTGGAAGTCTTTGAAAAAATAATGAGATTTAAATGGCTGCCTCATAGAAACTGTCTTTTAATAATTGTTAAAAATCATTATCTTCTGAATAAATCTATAAGAAAAATTATTATCCTTTTCTTAGTATTTTTTTGACACCAGGAAATCTATCTATGTAAGCCTGCAAACCCTGATTGATTTTATAAAAGCTCTGTATCACTGAATGTTCCCATGTAGACTGAATCAGCGATTTGCTAAGAGGAACTGTCACATGCTGCACAGAAGCCGTGTTGCAGAATTATCGTCTTATAACTGTGAATAGGACTATCTTATACAGTGAGTTGAAGCTGACTACAAGGGGTGGCTGAGCAGCAAGAATCACATTTTTGAGTCTGCATGTCAAGTTGATGGTAAATTTGAAAAATTCATTAGATCTCAATAATCCTGAGGGGAAGCTTTAAGGATGATGGAAAAGCGCACTAGAAAGTTGTAACAGAATAAGATTTTGTCTGAGTAGCTCTGTCTCGGCATCCAGGACAGAAAAAGAATGGCCAAAGAATGGAAAAGAAGATGAAATCAAGGGTCTTCATAAGTTAAGAGGGCTGACAAAAACCTGGTGGGGCTCAGCTGGCTGAAGACACTTGCGTGTTATTTTCATGTGGATCTGCACGTCTTCTGTATTTTCTCTGTAAGTGAAATTTAGGTTAGAGGGAAGACAGCACATGCTTACATAGTAGTGCCTGTACATGTTAATAGCTTGTGCTATTGTACATTTTCTGAAGAGTGAAACATAAGCACAGATTTCCAGCGGGAGGCTGGAAAGGCCTTAGCCCCTGGCTTTGGCTCCGTTTCACCTACCCCACTGCGACACTGATGGCTCCCATAGTGCTGAACAGCGCTGCAGCTTCTCCCTGGCTCTTACATGGCCAAAGGGAAGCTACACCATTGTGTGGCAGCCAGGTGAATGTGTGTCTTTGTGTTTTCTTTCCCCTCCTGACTGTTAGCATCTCTTTCATGTGAGCCAGTACTGATGCAGTGGCTCAACACAGGGGCTCAGATCACCCGTTCAGAGCTGTATTTGCCCCTGAACAAAAGGGCACATCGTTTCACTAGGGCTCTGATGAGCGCTCAGCAAGGAGTGGGACTGAGAGGGTTAGTGCTAGTTTCAGAGGAATTGGACTGAAGCTAATGCAAACATTTCATTTTTGGTAGCAGCTGCGTGCTTTCAGAATGTCACTGCTAATGCTGGGAGAGCTCCTGTGTCAGACACTCCTCCAAAAACCATGTAGCTACAGACATCCAGCTGGTGATACAACGACTAAATCCTGCCCAGTCTTAACAAATCTGGAATATGTGCACTCAAGGGTTGGGTAAAGCATTCTCAGGAGCCAGTGTGTGGAGAGGCAGGGAGGTATTCCTCAAGGTTTGATGAGATATTGTGCTGGACATAAGCACTACCACAATAAGTTATAAAATGGCTTTTAAAGAAGGCTTTGTTGAAAAAAATAAATTCTTATTCCTAGACTGAAAGCTAGAAGTATATCTTACTCTGGTCTCAGAAACTGTGCAGAGCAATCATGAATATGAACAGCCCAAGAAAATCTGTTCTTGAGCTCAGTAGCCAGCAAGGTTTGCCCATTGCTGATTGCAGAGAGCTTGTGGCTGTACCCAGCTGCTTGGGCAGGCTGGATTGCCTGCTTTGAACGGAGGAGACCTTGCAGAGGTCCCAGTTCTCCTACAGAGCAGGCAGGGGTGCAGGAGGCTGCTCTGCATGGGCCGCTCAACTTGGATGAGGAATTTACGAAGCCAGATAACTTGAAGATAAATATGAATACAAATATGAAAACAATGAAAACACAGAGGCAGAGCCTCTGCAGGCACAGGTATTTGGTCTGGAAAGCTGTAGTTAGGGAACCCATCTCTCAGCAGGGGTAGCATATATTAAATCCAGAAGGATTGTGGGTGCTCATTAATTCCCCATTTTAAAGAAGAATTGGGTCTAAGCAGATTTCTCTGCCTTTGAGGAAAGATCTAAACGTCTGCTGCAGACAGCCTGCAAATTTTTTTATGGACGAAAAATCCTGAGGATGATGGTCAAAATAATGATTAGGAAAGTTTGAATTAAAACAAGTCAACAAAACACTGTGGTTTGATTTCGAGCTGATCCCCAGACCTATGAAGTTCATAAAATGCACAATCACAAAATGCAGCACATCACAAGGGGACTACCTCCTCAAAGGCTTACATTTGTTACTGCAGTACGTACTCATGCTATTTACTGATCCAGATTCCTTTTTTATGACTTCCCAGACAAATACAAAATCAGAAGACATTCAATTTCATAGATACTTGGCAGTCTAAGGCAAAGGACAAGAAGTAGATAAAGACATAAGAGAAATACAAAACCAGAACAAGATGATGTTGGTAACTGTGATATAATTTACATACACACACAGAGAGACTAACTTAAGTTCTTAGACATTGCCGGAAAGGAAAGTTTTGAAAAGAAAAGTTGACCTTGTGAATATCTGTGTGAGCTTCATTACAGCAAGAGAGAAGGAACAAAGAAACTTTGTTCAGAAAATTAACAAGTGGCCCACGAAGGCAGTAGCTTGATTAGAGGTGGATACACAGTCTGTAAGAGATGGTATTGTAGGATTAGACTATGAACAGCCTGGAGA
Organism: Fulmarus glacialis; assembly: GCF_000690835.1. Lineage (NCBI taxonomy): Eukaryota > Metazoa > Chordata > Aves > Procellariiformes > Procellariidae > Fulmarus > Fulmarus glacialis. The sequence continues at coordinate 49,929 of NW_009226170.1, read as the reverse complement.
GCAAGACAAGTAGCTCATTATGTAGCTCACTAACCAACTACAAGGATTTGCCATTGATGCTTCTCCTCAGACCTTTCAGGGTGGCAGAAGCACTACCCTGCCCTCTGGCAGTGAAAAGCTATCCCAGATCCCTGCAAACTACATAACTTGAGCACATTCTTTAAAGCATGAGATTGTCCTTGTTGTAATGATTCACTGGCCCATGTCTGAGAGACCTCCATCTAGAAGTTTTTAATAGAACCTGAAGAAAATGCTAATAAATTCATTAGAATCCCTTTAAAAGCATTTCTTTGTTGCCTCAGGTCGGATCTGCTGAAATACCAGTAACCCATTGATCCAGCAGAGCAACAACTGGATCCAAGTGAAACTAATTTTTTTTGTTGTTGTTGGAGTTCCCAACAGGAATCCAAGATTCCAATTTTTTGTTTTAGGGCAAATGGAGAAGATTTTGTAAAGGTGTTTCATCTGCCTTGTTAGGCTTCAGATGGAATCTCCAGTCCTCTGAATCTTGGGGATCTGCAGGTTGTCACCCAGCTGTGCAGGTCTCTTTCCCAGCAGCAGGCAGAAAGCACGGGAGGTTCAGGGTTGGGGAATTCTCACCAAGCCATGGAAACCCTCCAGAAGCATGGTAGCCTTCAGAAATTGCTGCAATAGTCTCTCCACAGAGTTGCTTCACAGTTTTGTGGGGAGAGTTCCCTCTGCTCCTACAACATCAGCCTCTTTCATCTGCTGAGGTCGGTCAACATTTAGCATCCCAGTGAAATTTGTCTGTGGGCTTTAACATTTACAAGTAAGTGTACTTAAAAATCACATTTGAACAAGCATATGCATCTTTTTTCTATATGCTGAGGTACAGGATCCATATTTCACTTGCAAGTATTGGTAACATTACCATGACCGGCAGAAGCGGCAGCTCATGATGCTATAAAAGACCACAAAGGAACAAGAAGACATTTCTGTGAAATATACTTATAAAAGAAACTAGTTTTAAACCAAATCAATAGAAAATGAGATTAAGAATTTTAAAGATTTATTCCACAATGGAAGTTTCTGCAATAATAAATAATGCATCTAGTGAGAAAAAAGGCCTACCTATGAGATTTCTTTTTTCATCAGCGTTCACTCTAAATTGCTCTGACTGTGCAAAATAGCTGTAAGTGGTGAAGTCTCCCTGAAGCATGCAAATCACTGAGTGGTACATTTAAAAATGCTAAGGACTATATGTCCCTTTAGAATTTAAAACAGGTGTCTGCACAGAGAAGCACAATATAGCAGAAAGCAGTGATCCAATTCCAAATCAGCAGCCCTGCTTCTATATACCTCCCACACGTCCTACCCAAAACAGGGACACATGGGAAAGCCAGCGTGGGCCACCACTGCAGCCAGGGGATTGTATTCTTCATAGAGCTCCTTAAACGCCTCCTGTCCCTGCCCTCACCTCAGTAAAATCCCCTTCCAGTCCCATGTAGGGAGCCAGCAGCAGGCCTTTGCAAAGGGACGAGGAAAACTGCATATGCCACCTCCGCTCACTAGGCATTTGGTCAGGTCGCGGCCGTTTGTTTTTCACTCACAGGATAATTGAGATCAAATTCATGAGAAAGGATAGCACTTCTGCAACACATGACAATTGCTTATAGAGTGTCCACAGCTGGGAAATACCTATAAAATAGCCGAAATTAAAGGTAATGCTTTTATTCTTAACAAGAAAACATTTTTTGAAGTCACACGCTAGGGTCTTCTTTATTAAAACTCCAGGCACTGCAATTGTAAGATTGCAATAATTTCAGTTTGATTTATTTTTAATTTTGTAATGAATTTCTAGTCCTCTAGGTTGAATGTTTGTGGTTTACAGGTATCAAAAATAGAAAGTAAAAATAAGCAATTTTTTATATTTCCTGTGTATTTGTTCATCTCATGCTCTGACTCATGACTTTGGAATACTAAAACTTCAGCAGTAACATCTATATGAATTATATACAGGGTAACATCTATATGAATTGCATAAATATAATAGAAAAAATTGTAATCAAGTATAGAGAAATCTTTCTTATTCTGAACTTATTTAAAATAAACTTTAGTTCTAAGTTTTCATATTTCTATGGAATCTACTTCTTTTCTACCATTTATGTTTTCAGATTCTGATAAGGCTATACTTGAAGACAGCCAGTAACTGCAGAGGACATACACAGTACAGCATAAAGATCTAGGAACTCATGCCTCAGGTTATACTCTGCATGATATATTTTTTTCTTTGAAGAATTTGTAATTAATCATTAAAATGAAGGCAACAAAACTAACTGTTATGCTATCATTACCTAGAGTTTATTACAAAGTGTGAGTTCAACCTCGCACGTTGTCCTAGTTTAGCTTCAATTTCAGATTTTACAGATTCAGGACCTCAGAGATAACAAGATTACCACATATTCGTCCCTTAATCCTTTCTCTAGTTGTTATGAAATCTAGAGTCATTAATAACTTCAGTCATTCCTGACCAGCTTTTTTATCGGATGTCAGTTTTTATCACCTATGCCTAAATTTGTAGGCAGAAACACTGCAAAGTGCGATAAAGCCCAGGTGAGAGGACACGGACACTTCAGACAGACACCATGAATATTACATGAGTGGAGTCTGTGCATCTGTATAAATACAACCTTTTTTCTGAAACAGTTTACTATGAAAAGAATTCCCTTCATTCAAGAAGAATCAAGAAAGAAATATTCAAAACTTACTATGCTTTATAACAAGGTTTTCCAGGTACATCCATTTTTTATGGGCTTCTTTTTGGTGCTGTTTCTGGTATTGTTTCAATACTCTTGTAAGGGTCTGAGCTTTATTTCATAACTCTGGCTGGTTTACTACAGATTTTTTAATTGCTAGATAAGCCAAAAGTAGTTTAACAGCTATTTACCTTTGAATAAAATGTTTGCACTATATAAATGCCTGAGGAGAAAACTTAATCTAGATTTGAAGATTCTACAACTGGAAGTAAAATCTAAGTTTTTGAGGAGGAAAATAAATGCTTTGAATGTTGATGTTTCTTTTTCTTTGGAGGGTGGCAGCAGCCTGGAAAATTACCATGAGTCCTACAAGAAAGAAAATTATTAAACTAAGCTAAAATTCTTAAATGTTATACAGTGTTACACTGACATTTTAACACATGTTAAACAAAAGGCCCAGCATTGTCAATCATGGCATGAGATCTAAAGATGCAGAAGATGCTCAGAAACCATCATTAGAATAGGTGCTTGATTTTCAGATTGTTTGCAGAGAAGAAACTGCACAGACTCTATACTGAACAGGGGATGCAAGGTGAACTTGGGGAAGTGGAGAGGGATGAGACACCTGTGTACTCATCCCAACATAGAGCAGTTTTACCTGGGCAAGCCCGTTCAGACAGGAAAAGCAAAGCTGCAAAGCACTCTGAGGGGGATGATTTAATATAGTTCGTTTTACTACCCCAGCAGGTTTGGCTCAAAGGCAGCTCTTATATCTCTGCATGGTATTGCATGTACACTGCACTTAAATCATTAGGCACTGCATCAGCTGATGAGGTCAGGCTCAGAAAACAGACAGTGCGATCTGTTTTCTGCTCTAGAGGGTCATAAACTAGCTGGGGGTAATGAGGGAGGCAGGAGGCTTGGAGGTCCGAACCTATGGGATGAATACTTTTTTGGGACCTATCTAGTGTCCCTAAAGCACCTTCAATATCTGTCCCTAGCAGCATGGATAAATGGCACACTGCCAAACACGAGGTTTGGTTTTAATATACTGTTTAGCTCACTCCTCTTTCAAAATGGCATTTTGAATGCCAAAATGCATTAGAATGCATTTTTTATCCGGGTCACAGCAATCAAGTAAATTCCTATTTAATTATTAAGGAAGAAGATGAACTTCATTATAGGGTATCATTGTATAAATGCTTGTAACAGAAGGAGCAGATAAGAAGCAACAAGGACTCACAAGAAATGAGTCAACTGGTATTGGGTAGATGGGAAGAGGTAAGATACAACCACAAAGACAAAACCTTCTGTAACCTCCTTGATATTTCTGGACTTGTTATGAAAGGTGCAATTAAATTATATGAGAATCAACTCTGTTTTTTTGGATACCAATTCATCTTGTGGTGAACAACCTGCCCATGGCCTGAACATAGGAAAGATAAGTCATTTTCCATTTCTGCAGTGGCTAATTGCTTTCAAGGGAAACAATGTGATAATTCAAACATAAATGTATTATCTAAACCAATTATGTTACAAAAAATGTTAAGCCAGTACCTACCTTACAAATATGGAGTATTTACCTAATACCCAATAAACAGTGATTCCTGAGATTTCTTACAGAAGCTGACCTGTGAACATAAGAGTTTTGACTTGTTCCTAAGCGCCAGTGCAGAATTCAATTTATATTTTTTAAAAATCAGGTAGTGGGCTGGTTTTAAGGCATGTTTGTAAGATTAGTGTCACACAATAAATGAATGCTATCAAAATTATTGTATGAGTTTCTGTTTGTCCATTAACACTTTTCTTAAAAAGAAGAGGGGGAAAAAACCCACCTTTCTCACCAGTGGTCCTAACCAAGAACATTAGCTGTACAACCAATAGCTGTGGCCTGTCTTCGGCTCCTGGAGATTTACTGCCAAGATTACTGAAGCTGTGATTTCTTCTGCAACCCTGGGAGTTCTACTCCAAGTTTGACTTCACAAATCTTTTTCAGTTACTGTCATATATTTTATTATATTTTGTACATTTTACTCTAAAGCAACATATATACATTCCCTGAAGTCAGTAGAAGCCTTTTCTTTGTCTTCAATCTGAATGAGATCAGACTCATACAGGAATATTTTCACATTTCTGTAGATAGAATCAGATTTTCAAATTGTAAATGTTTTCATACAAGAACAAGTTTTTGTCCATTATAAACTTGAGCAGTTTGAATCATCTTTCCACTGCAGTAGTGCAAATGCAGGCTTAGCCCATGGAATCAGTCAATAGCCACGAATGCCAAAATACTTTGAAAAAGAATAATGTTGTCTTTGAAGTTTTGAATGCCAATAAAATCTTCTCCTAAATCTGTATTCTTTATATAGATACATCTCCTCACTGGAAATCAGTGAACAGTCCCAAATCTAGTGGTGTCTGGTCTCCCAGAGACTTGTGTCCTGCTTCAGTAGATCCCACTAAATAGCTGTGACTTCTCTGCACTGCTTCCAGTTCTCCTTCATACTCTGTAAAGCCCCAAGTACATTACTTGCATCTTTCTCTCATGTCTGTAAAATACCTGCTAGCCAAGAGGCAGCATATGCAGTGTCTGAGACACATCCTTTGCTGACTGGCCAGCCAGTGCATGTGCCGATGGGCTAGATGGCAAACTACACTGAAAAAGTAGTTCTCGAGTTCCCACTGCAGTTCTCACCAAAACCAGGACAGTAATCAAGACTCTATTTTTTGCCCAGCCACTGATTTTCATAACTTTGAGACTTCTTGCTTTCCTGTCCGATTTGATTAAATTTAGCCAAGTTCAAAAGTTACTGGGGGGAAATGATAGAAGGATTGATGGATGGACAGACTGACAGCACACTCACATAAGTCTCGCTTCCTTGGGAAACCAAGGTAAACAGGGACAGATTCATAACCTACGGTTATAGGCACTGTCAGCCTACATATGTGTATCATTACCTTTCCCTGCCTCTGCTCATCGCTCTGACTGATGCTCACATAATGAGGAAGGCATTTGATATTTTTATCCTTTATCTTTTAATTAGTAGAGTATTTCTTTCCAGTCATCCACCCAATGCCAGCAATTAATGCAGAGTTACTTGTTTCCTCAAGGCCTTTCTTACAGTACTCACATTTCTTTGTGCCTCACAAATGTATAATCTCCGTCCCAGGATAAGAACATTACTGTTTTGATAGCACAAATGGGTGAAATGAGCTAAATGTCTGTAGATACAACCTGTTTTGGAGCTGGGGCTGGGATTTCAAGTGAGTACTTCCCAAATTGCAAACCAGTGTTTTGCTCTACGGCACGTTGCCTGTCTGCCAAGGCTCCCACGCAGCGACCGCTGCCCCAGCACAGCCACTGCTGCTCACTCCTGACACAAGCCTGGACACACACACCTTATCTGGAGGGTGGATGGGTCCAAGGAGCTTGGCCTCGCCCTCCCTCCCTGCTCCCAGAGAGGCCATCTGTTCTTCTCGGTGCCACTTTGCTTCGTGCTTGCACAGAATCAGTCTTAGATGAAATTTTTCATCTTTACCTGTTGTTTTTGACATACTGCCATTATTTTGTTGAGTACGCAACTAAAAAATCATCATTTCCTTCCTGTCGGACTTAATCTCTCAATCAAATATGAATGGAATTTCATAGGGCAAAAACAATGCACTTCTCTAGTCACAGGACTTTCTCCCTCCAAAATTTCTAAGGGCTTCCACAAAACAAAACCGTTTTTAAATGTTTTTTTAAATTGAGAAATTAGGCAACCTAAATAGAGAGAGTGCTGTTCACAGGAGATTTAATTTGATTTCTTGGAAAGATTTCACCTGCAGCCACCATCTGGCTCACTGAGACAGAGCTGAGGAGCTTCCCCAGTAGACCCCATTAATCCTACTGAGTAGCTTGGGATGTTTTTGAGGACTTCCTTCTCCTCCTTTTTGCAGTGTTCCTGAAGGCTGACTTCATCACATGGAATTCACAATTTAATGTCACCCTTCCAATGCTGGATCAGGGCACAGTAGCCTAGCTGTTAAAAATTATCCCGTACTGAAGTCAAGGAGGTTTACTGTTTTATAAATCTGATTTCTTTTTTCCCTCCACTGAATACTTGCATTGCGTAAAGATTGGGGGTAAGGGGGGAGAGAAAACACAGACTTTAAAATTTTAGCTCTCATTCCACAATTATTATTTTTTCCTTAAAATGCTACTGAAGAAAACAGGTTTTGTCTCTTATTTTCACTTTTATTTAAATAATCAACAGGTTTTAACATTGATTTTGTATTATTCTTTTATTGGGTTATCTTAATAAAAGTAATAAATCTTCTTTTACTTTACTGAGAGTTAAAGGCTGCTGGGGAAAATACAGAGGTTAGCACTTACCCTTCTCTAGGTCAGTCCTTCCATGACATGCCCGGTTTCCTCTGGCTCCACCTCAGCAGTACATTCAAGATTGCTTGTGAACTCCAGGGCCAGAGTCCAGCTGGACTCACATCACATTTACCCCAATTCAATTTGTGTGGCTTCAGAGAGTCTGTTCTTTATTTTCTCTACTATACAAGAGCAGAATCATACTTTTGGTCTCCTGGGAGTGCTGTTCCTTGTCTTTCCTCTGGCCAGATGCTATTAGGAACTCCTCCAATTGTTTGTTGCTTTATTTTTATGCATAAATGTCAGTGGCTCAAACAACCTTCCAGCATCTTGCAGAAAGAAATGTGTCAAACACGAGGGGCCTCAAAGTCTCTGCAAGAAACCTAAGAGAACCAATACTCAGTGTGACAAAACCCTTGTCAAATCTAGTTTTCCCTCTACTTCTTATTCTTCCCCAAAAGTGGAAAAAAATACGTGCAATGACCTATTATCTAAATTCCAGAAGCTGTCCGGTGAGGATGCCTATCTGGTGGGGATACCTGTCAGTGGGTCATATATAGTAACTCCTTTTCTTCCTAACTCTCTTCCAGTCTGTTATGAATTTGTTGTGACTGCGACAAAGAATCAGCATTTTTTTTAATAACCATGCCCCTGAAATTGCTCTTGTCAGTATGGAAACCTCCTTTTATTCATTTATTGCAGATATTTTTTTAACCCTTCCACAGGCAAGCATGCTGGTAAGATGTGTGTGCGTACATGAGTTTGTATCTGATTTTAGCATTCTCCTATTTTTAAAATAGTGGTAACTTCCCTAGAAGAAAAGCAAATTCCTACTTCAACCTGGGATAAAAGACAACCTACAAGGCACCACTCAAGTGAATTGCTTTTTCATGTAATTCTGCACTTTAAATAAAGCAGCAGTCTAAAGGCCGTGCTGTAATGGAAGGTTTCCCCGGCTTACATAATAGCTTACGCAGACAGACAGTCCTTCAGAGGCTGCCACTGCGATTCAGACAGAACTAGTCCAGTCAAAAATACCATCCATAATAATAAGCTAACAGCCCCTGGACCTTGAATCCAAAGGAGCCCCCCACCCCTTTCTTTTTTCCCCAAGGATGCCCCCAACTGTAGAGCAAAATCAGAGCACCAAAGGGGAAGAAATAGGACTGACTTTGTCTTATTAACATGGCACGCATGCGTCTGGCATTTAGCGAAACCTGCTATGAGCAACTCTAAACTCTACAAATAAGTGTCACTATGGAAACTAATCAAATGAGCAGAAGTATGAGAGAGACCGGCCCAGGAAAATGTCTGCGAGGGATAAGTATTACTGTAAACAAATTCTTTAGCTTAAAGGTTGAAGAAAAGGTTGAAGAAGTTGCCCAGGTGTCTCAGGGCTCTGGAGCAAGTTCATGACTTTTTCTCACCGGGTCGGCGGCATCCGGGAGCATTGTGTGTCTGCGAAGGGAGAACAGAGCCTGCTTCATTCCTATGCGCCCCGCAGCTCTTGGCTCAGAGGAAAACCTTGCTTATATTCTCCAGGAGGATGGCTTCTTGGCAGACTGGTTCGTCCCTGACAGCTCATGAGGATCAGGGTAAATAGCTGGGGAAAGTGGCAACTCAAATACGAATCAGAATTAAATGCTTTGAACATACTAAGCTTGTTAGACTGGAAGCCAAAAATACGCTTTATTTCAAATAAGTATAAAAGTTACAATACTTTTCTTTTGCAGAATATCTCAGCCACTTCTCTAAAGCAAACACCACCTTCATTATATCTTTTCTGCAGTTAGCGTAAGGAACTGTGTGTGCACACCTCACATTTAGCGATTTGTAACATAATATGTAAGAAAGAAATTGTAGTTATTCAAAGGCAAATAGAAAAATTCATAGCTTCTGTTGACCCAGGGCGTGTGTCTTTATATTCAAATATATCCCATGCCCATTGTCGTACTTCGTTACGACATTGTGTTGCATTATAAATAATAAGCCTGTTGAAGAAAAGAAACCAAACCTGGAGTTTGTGTGCAAGCCAGCAAATGCTCTTATCCAGACTCAGGGGTAAAACAGAAAGGTAAACATGTAGTCTCCTGACTTTGATCAGGCAGCACCTTCAGGCAGCTATGACCTACTCCTCCTCAGATCACAGCAGTGGTCTTTAAAGCAGAACATCCAGCAAATTTTGGAAGAGAACAAAAGGATAGTCAGCAGCTGAGTCTGATCAAAGTCAACATTAGTTGAATGAGACTAAAAAATGAGATAATGTTGAACATGTCCAATAGCTACTTCTCAATTTTACCCTATCAATAGTAATTGGTAATACAAATGTGCTCCAAAGTCATCCACATTTACTACTTATTTAAGATATGCTTGGCTGGAAGTCACCTGCGGGAGACCTGTAACTGGTTCTGAATATTTGGCTCTTGGAATCACTGTGACAGGTTGCAACATGCAGAAATAATCACTGGTGACGTTTTCTTGTCAGTGATGGGCCAACTCAGGGAAATTCACAGACCGCAGCTTTGAAAGGTTTATAAATTCTTTGGTTCCCAGTAAAATGACATGTAGTGAATTATATGTGAATTTTAAAAAGAGATTTAATCAGAGGGGTGATTAAGATGATGGACAGACTAATTGGCAGACATTTTTTGTGAATAAAAAAAGGTTAGCTCAGTGGGCATTGGTAGGTGGTAACTACTGATCATTCTTTATAGCTGTGTCTCTTCCAGTCTTTTGGTGAATTAGGCGCATGGCGCAGAGAGCCTGTGCAAGCTTTTTTATGCCACTTTCTTTCCTGTCAAAAGCAAATCTTCCCTTGCTAACTACTTGTAGCAAGTATACAGGCCTCCAGCTATTGGGGGAGGGAAGCTGCAACAGCATTAACTTTAAAAGATCTGGTGCACACATATATTTAACTATGATATTTATTCTCTTTTAAGTGAAACAATTAGTTCTGTTTCGCTTTGTTCCACCCAATGTTTTGTGGATCTAGTTCCACCAAATATGGAAGTAGAGGTCTGGCGCAAAACTTTCCTTTACAATGCTCTAATCCTGCCACCAGTCGACGTAAGCTGCCAGAAGTTTGCTCTGAAGCTATTGTACAAAGCTGTGGCTCGCTGTAGGTTGAAGAGTGGTGGGTGGATGTACAAGTTCGCTGGTGCACACTGAGGATGGAGGGTGATGGGGCTGCTCCAGCCATAGTTTTTCCTGTAACTCAGTCTCTTCTCCCCTGCCTTGGACGAACATTATGGGAAGGGAGTAGACATAAGCTGGCTCACATGGAGTGTGAGGGACACGGGGCCTCTCTACAAGATCATCCTTGCAATGAAATGTCTTCCTTTGACTCACAACAGCGAGTTGTGCTGTTAGTGCCATACAAAGTAGCCACATTGCACAGGACAACTCAAGAAATTTATAGCGCCAAGACACATAATCAAAAAATAGAGTTTTAATAACTAGAAAAATTGACCACGTTCAGTTCTTTGGGATTTTAGCAGTTCCTTTCTCTTTTTTATTAACACAGATAATGGAGATATCAGCTCATTACAATGGCCTGCCCTCCCTCCAGCCCTGACTTCTTGGTGTTGAGTATAACTGAAAAGAAGAGTTTTCTGCACTTTATAAAAACACTGAATGCATTTGCATATCCAGTAGTGTGCATGTTATTTTTGAAGTGAAAAATTGTATCAGTGGTAAATGTAGGTGGGAAGTAGAATAAAGTATCAACTGCTCGATGGAGACAGCACTTAAGAAGCCGGCTTGTGTAACAGAGCTTCTTGGTGATTTTTTTAAGGCTCTTGCTCCCTTCAGTTTCCATACAGCAGCAGAACAAATAATTTAGGTCATTCAGGCAAAAGAAAAAAAAAGGGTGAAACCAAAAAGGCTTTTGTGTAGACTGTCATACAAATACGGCATGTCACAGACTAAAAGGTGCATCTGAGAACTTGAACTCTGTTCTTAGGAAAAGAGAGAAAACTTTCCTTCTTCTCTGAGCTTGAGACGTGCAGGCTCCCGCCAAGAGGAGACGCCGGCTTCTGCTGAAGAGTGGCACCATCTGGTGGATGCAGCAAGTAGGACCTGCCCGTGGAGAGCCACCTCTGCTCCCCCGCTTCGGAGCCGCTACGCTTTCTTCAACCCATTGCCTTTATGCAGAAGTCTCCCAGTATCACCATAAGCAGGGCCTTCTGCTGCTAAACTTGTTCCTGTATTGTTACATGAATAAGGCAAAATAATGTTAAATCATTCCTCTGGCACCTTTCTGCATCATTCTTAAGTTCATCCAGATGCTACGATGTATGTTTTACATCAGTTTGCAAGACTGAGAGTTAAATAGCTTAAAGTTTGTTAAAAATACAGGTTTATGTTGTTAAGCTATTTAATTAGACGGTGATGTTTCTACAGGTGTCTCTCATTGGCATCTCTCTGTAGAGCTGCAGAATTACAGGATACTAAATTGAAGGTAGATTATTATTAGAGATGTTATAGTACATGTTACCAAAATAGGCTAACAAGGAGAGGGGAAAAAGTCTAAAGTAGAATAACTCTACTATTTGAAACTCTTTGTTGTTAATGTTCAGGTTTTATGCCTCCTTTTTTTCTTTTTATAGTCACAAGCTTTTCTCCTCAATCATTATCTCAGAAAACTTAAGACATAAAAACCTGAGATTCTCACAAGTCATTTGATTCCAGGAATTTTGCATTTCTGAAAAATACCAGCTATCCTTACACTTCATAATAATGCTTCTAATCATATGGAAAACTGTTAAAGTCAAGAGAAAAAGCCTAGAGAGTTGTGGAGAAGATATGGCTATATGCATTCAATCCAAAGGAGGGAAATACAAATTCTCACTGTCCAAAAGAGCAATATTACTAGACCCCTTCTTTTTTTTTTTTTTTTCCTATCTACACAATCTGTGCTAGAGGCAACAAAGATTTCCGGACAACTCATCTATATCTAAACTTGTATTCTCTTTAGGCTTTGAGCCAACTGTTTGAAGATTTTAGATGAACGACCTTATGAGCTAAGATATCAGTGCTGTTGCCATTTCACTCGTGCAGTCACATGCCTTTCACTTAGCTCTTTCCTCATATTGATGTGGAAATCAATCCCAGGCCTAAATTAAAAGTATATGCTTCCTTGATGGTTTTATGCTTTGAATATATTTCATTAAAGTTATTAAAAAGATAGCTTATGCAGGATACCTTACACTGTACTGGCTAGAGGCAATTTTAGAGGAGACTTTTAGGACTTAGTCTTAGGAAAGTTTTACACAGTCTTTTAGCTTGCGTGCTAAGCCTGTCCTGTGCACATGTTTCTGCCTCATGTAAGATAAGCTTCTAGTCAACACTGAAACACAATGGTTCATTAAACACATTTGCCATATTGCTCTCAATCAAGTTAATGTAAGGACAGCACTTACATACCACAGTAAAGCATGGTTCAGTACTGAAACTGAACTCCAGATTAGTCTGATGAAAGACACCTAAGGATGAAATAAAGAAGCAAAATTTTCCGAATGTCATTGTAGAATAAACAAATTAAACTAGCGCTTCACTGTGCTCCTGCAGAACTGGAGAGAGGTGGGAGTCACCACCCACCTCCTCAAAGTTTCAGAGCCATACACTGAGACAGCCATACACGTTTTCCAGTCCTTGCAAGATTCAGGCTTGCATGCTCTTCTCTAAAATCAATTATGTAGCTTGCCTGCTCCTTACAGCCTTGCTTCTCCCTTTGGCCGCTCTGTCCCACAGTGGCTGTCCCTCGCTGGGGACAGTTAGCTCTCCGGGCAGCCCAGGCTGCCCCGGAGTTTGTTTCTTACCCATCTTTTCCAAACACTACACTCAACCACCCCCTGGCCAGCCACAAGACTCAGCTGATCACTTGACTCTCAGGCTTCCTTTCTGGAGCCATAGAGAAGACAGTTAGCACTGGGACTGGTGCCCCAACTGTACCTTGCAAGATCCCGTCCGTCCAATGGTTTGAATCACTCAAAATTATGAACTGGCTTCAATCGTGACCCTGGTTTCCCCTTAGAAGTATTTGATTATGTCCATTATGCTGTGTCACGTGTTAGTTATTACCTTTTATTGTATGCCTATCATACATTTCTCAACTGGCTAATTACTTTATCCAGACACTAAGTATATAATCACATTCCAGTTAATAGCATTGCATATTCAGTTCATGCCTAAGCCATGTTACTGTGGGGGCTATATTTGGATGTTTCCCAAGCTGCACGCACTCATTATATATTCCATCTCATGCAGAGCTATCTACATCCCTTCAAGAATGGCACGCAAGGAAAGAAACACATAAAATCCAAATGTCTGCAGTTATGACATACATAAAAGTATTTAGACAGAATTTCTGGATGTGCTTTCCTTTTTTCTCATTGCTTTCACCTAAACTGTAGTCGCTTTCGCAACATGGAATCTTCCAAGGAGGAGGAGGCCAGAGGGAGGTACAGGGAAACACAGAAGGGGCATGACTCAACTGCCTTCTCCACCTTGCAAGCGTTTCTGGAGAAGGCTGTAGCTAATTAGCCATAGAAGTCCTCCAGGCACTGAGGTCATGGAATCATGGGATAATTCAGGCTGGAAGAGACCTTGGGAGGTCTCTAGTCCAACCCTCTGCTCAAAGCGGGGACAACCCCAACAGATCAGATTGCTCAGTGGAGACTGGGGAAGCTGTCCGATGCTTCACAAGAAAAATATTTGCTTTATATCCAGTTTACACAAGGTAGGTCTGCATGGGCAGACAAAAAGCTACACACGGTATCATCTTCCTCAAATAGAAGCCACTGAGCCAGAAGCCATTTAGACAGGATGGGGATATATTCATAACAATCACCTGCTCGGTCCTGCTGCAACTCTTGCATCCTTGCACACTAAGGCAGTTACACAAATCTGGCACTGGGTCAGGCTTGCATCCACCTACCAATGGAGACGTGTCCAGAGTTGCACAGCAGAGCTGCTGGCTTGGGTGCCTGACAGCCCACCCCATCACTACACCTGCCAGCGAGCAGGGCTAGGGCTGTCCCCCTAGGACAGCAGGGCTGTTAGCAGGATTAATGAAATCAAAGCAATCTCAATCAACAGGCAGGAACTCTTGATTAAAATTTTGTATTTTAATTTCTTTCGAATTTGTGTGGCTTAGTCATTTTGCTAAAGAATACTGACTTTCACTGTTTTGTGAAACACTGATTTGCAACAGATTATAGCTTTCATACTACAACTGCTATTTCTCTAATTCAGAAGGAGGAGCTATATATATATATATATATTTACTTAAGAAATTATCCTTTCATTCATTTAAATAGAGCAAGGGCACTCACTTCTCAGCAATGCTGCTTTTGATCTCACAAGTGCTTTTTTTATCTAAAACAGGAATGATCAAGGGTACAGGAAACTCTTACATGAAAACAGGGCAAAAATTTCCAAAGAATTTTTGTTTGGAAATCTCCTACAAAGAGAATGAAAAAGAGAGACCATAAAAAGACGTAGGTTCTGAAGAATAGCACAGAGATGGGATTTCTGGTCTATCCATCAAATACAACAATAAAGGAACATTTGATGGGATGATGGGATACTGCAAAGCAGTAAAATACGTTCCTATTAAACAATGTGTATGATTAAACTGCATAACTTGCTGCCACAGGACATTAATGAAGGAAGAGCATTATGAAATTCTGAAAGGACTGGATATTTATAGGGAATTGGAAAACCTCCTGAATTATTAGGAATAGAAGACACAGGAACCAAGTGACCATGTGGGTTCATCAGTCCAGGCCAGTACTATTACAGGAGTCTATAGTGCCTGCTCCTAAATTTATGAAGCTTCATTTTAACAATAGCTGTCCCCATTGCTTCTGGAAGGCTGTTCCAAAAACTGATTCTTCTAACTATTAAACACATTTGCATCATTTCTAGCATAAACACATGTCCACTTGTTCTTATACCAGCATTCTCCTTCAACTTAAGTATCTCTCCTTCTTTGCTGGCATTTATTTCCCAGCCATTTCTATAGAGATGATCATACCCTCTCCCAGGGCATCCATCCACACTGCACACAGTAGTGCTGAGCAGATATACCACCCTCTCAGAGGTAGTCTAACCACACTGTGCAGCCATGCAGCCACACTAGCAAGCCTGCCTCTCTCACCAAGGCACCGCCATGGGCTGATGTGATCATCCTTCTTCTCAGGCTGGAGCTCACTTGGTCTTTGCCGGCCTGGACATCTCTGCTTGCAGTCCCAGGTTGGTGTAGACATGCCCTTACAGTGAGTCTCAAAGGCAAACACAGGCACTTACAGTGCAGTTTGGATGGAAGTCAGGCACTTCCTAAACATCTATCCAAAACCTCTGCTGACCTGAGATAAGCAATGAGGTACTTGAGACACCACAAGCACACAAAGAAGCTTTTTTGGGGAGCAGTGGGACCCCATAGCTGCACTAGCTTGTGTGGCTGGGCTTAGCTCACCTGACTGCCTCTGCAGACCTCTGCAAACCTCTCTCCCTCCATAAGCTCACTCGGACTCAGGCACAGGAGACAGGAGTCATTTCACCTCATTTACCACTCATGATGAAGGTAGTCCTAACAACCAGCCCGGATGTACATATCCACCTTTGGTCAGGTAAGTTCCACCCAAGACACACGTATAGAGAATTTCTTCACTTTCTCCCCATGTGAGAGAAAGCTCTGAGTTCTGGTCAAAAATACTGCTGCCCATGTGTTTATTGTCATCTCAGAGTAACAGCACGGGTCCAGTAAATGAAAACCAGATTGCAAGCCCTTCGCTGCCAGAGGGGTTTAAACCCATACCTTCCCTATATCAGAAGAGCTGCCTGACCAGGAAAGGGTACACTCAGGAACAGGCAGCAAGGAAAAATGATGCCCGCCTGCTCTTGGCCTCCATCATCAGTTAATACTGGGCCATTGCGCAGCTAGGAATGGGTCATGGGTATGGTCATGCGGAGGGAGACCAACCCAAGACTGCTCAGTAGCCCGGAGTTCGGAAATCCACCCAAGAGGGGGTGGATGTGGATTCTGGTCATCGGCTCCTTGTGCACTTTCCTTTCAAATTCAGTTTTCTTCCATGAGAAAATGGACATATTTCCTAACAAGTGCTCTAACCACTGGGCTACAGAATAAATATCTCTTTTTATGGTCCCTGAGGATCTCTGATGTGTACTTGCAGCCGTGTTTAACTTACAGCAGTGGACAAGCAAGCAAACAAAGTATGAGCACCTACAGAGGTGGATAGAACTGGAAATAGAGTTGTATGAATCAACACTTGCACTTGAACCAATGTTCTCTGGTCAGCTTATCTCAGAAAAGACACAGGAGCTGCAGAATGGCTTCAGAGACAGATGGCAAAGGAACAGAAGCATAGGGAAAACTCTCAGAGATTGGGACTGTTTAACTGAGAGAGGGAACAGGAAAGAAATTTAAATTGTACAGAGGAAAACAGCATAATTCTTTTAGTACAAGAGCAAGGAGATAGCCAGTGACAGCAAACAAACATAGATCTAATGAAAGAAAACAGTTACGTACTCAGAAAATTATCATGTATTACTAGTTTGAAGAATTCCTTCACAAGAGCAGGTAAAGTGCTCAGGAGAACTGGAAAAAAAGCTTAGGAGTACTGCATGTATTCAATAGGAATCATTCACAAATTAGGAGGAAAAAAACTTTATTTAAAAAAACGAGGCTATAAACCTTTGTTCTTCAGGGAATGAGACTGATTAGGTTCTACAGGGAACTGAAAGGTAATTGTGCAGCCTCGAATTCTTTCTCTGAAGCTGGCCTCGATGTATGACATTAAATTGGGCCAGATGAACCTGCTGCCACAGGCAGGAACTAAATATTTGGAACTTATTTACTTTGGGAAAAGGAAATGGAAGCAGAAAAGAGGAAAGTAAGCAAAAGCAGACAAAATACAAGAAGATCAATAAATGATAAAGTGTAAAGAAAAACAAATAATAAAACTGACAACGAATTAAGTTCAGTGTTATACTGGTCAATGTGTCATTGGACTACTAAAGCGAGGTTCATGACTCAAATTTTCATACAGTGATTTGTTGCTTCACAGAAATATAGGAGGAATTGGTCATTTTTGGAAAATACCAAGACATATTCAAGCACACTTAAAACCATTTGTAGACAATGTATGTGTACAAAAAAACCCACTGCCACCTTTTTCCATGGCTCACCTGGTCCCTTGTCCTAGTCTTGTAGCAATTCACTACAGTTTAAGAAAATAATGTAGCTTTTCTGTATGGGGAAATCTCACCATTAAGCAGGAAAATTAAAGGAAAAATATTCCCTAGTCATGTTTCTAAGTGGATAAATTGAGATTTTAAAAAAGGAATCTGGATTCTGAACACTCACAGGGAAGAAAAGCATCTCACCATAAATACAAATGAAAGAACCAGGTGTCAAGATATAATAAACAAAGGGGAGGACAAAGTGAGCCATCTGCTTCATCAAAGAAAAATTTCATACCCTGCAAGACTACAAAACATAAACACTGGGTGATAAGAGAAAAGTGTTGGATTTTCAAGGTCTAGAAGGTAGAAACTGCACCAGTAGTGGTGGGGGTTGTGCCAGCCAGATAATGAGAAGATCAGCCTAGCCAGAGCTGCTGGCTCTTCCCAACTCATGACCTTCAGATACAGTATGTTACACTGGGAACAAGAGTCAATCCGTAACTGAGTAATCCCTGGGGTCCTCAATCCCAGCAGTCCTTCCTCGGTCATACAGGGAGTGAGTACCCCTGCCAGGGCGTGTGGGAATGCTCCCTGGAGTGAGGTCTGCTCATGCAATTTGGGCTGGGAAAGCCAGCGGGAATGGGAAAAGCAGGCCTGGAAACATCTAACAGCAGAGTCATAAAAAAGGAGAGGAGTCATGCTGAGGGAAGAGGCCGGCTGCTCACAGACGGGCTGCGTCCAGCCCCGTCGGTGCGAAGCGGCTGGGTGGTGAGGCAGGGCACCAGCACAGAGGACGGTTAAGCTGGTGGCCGGTGGAAGACACCAGAATAAGAGGAGAAGACAGACAGCGTAAGTGTGTGAGGCTAAATAGGTGAAGAGGGACATTATTTAAAGAGGCACTTTACTTCAGAAAGGAATTTAGAAAGATTGGGAACTCTGTATAACAACTTAACAACCATTAAACTTATTTGTCTCTCATTAATTCTGTCTCAGTCCGGTCATGCCTACAGTTAGGATGTCTGTTCTCCAGCTAATTGAGCGTGGTCGGCTAAATGTCTGGAAACTGCCCAATATATTTGGAGTATTACTGTGCTATAAATAGTATGAAATCCCAGAGGTAAATATGGAAAATACCACTAACTGCATTAAAGGGAGAGCATGTCAGGTGTATTAGATTAATTCACTACAACTATACAAAGGATTAGAAAGAAGTTGGTCAGTGCAGTTCCTCGACAAGTGATTGAATGCAGGGCCAGACAAAGCTAATAGTGCTTATATTTAACTTACTAATGCTTACTTACTAATGCGACATCGTGTGCACCGCAGGTGACCCCAAGCAATTTAATCAGAACTTAAGCTCTCTTTTAAGGATAAAAAGGAAAATCCAGCCCTCACAGTTGTGAAAATAGCTCCCTGAATGTGAACTACTGCGGTTATATGAATGACCTGCTTAATTCTACTGTCAGCTAGCAATAAAAAAAATGCAAAGAAACAAAAAAACCCTGAGCCTCTTGCTTGTTTCTGTAATTTTCCTAGATAAATTTCCATGTTCTTTGTCACCACGCAGTTGCCAGCTGGGCAGACACATGACGATATACTGTGAGGATGCTCTGTTTGCCAGGGATGTCAAATGAAACATGCCATAAGGACAAGATCATGAACTCTTTTAATAGTCTTCCAGCAAACAGAGACCATACAAACACTGGGTAAAGAGTTACTACATAGTGATTAGCTAAAAGCTGGTTTTCACAGCTCTCCATTAAGAACAGTAAACAGCATCATAAGTATTTCTTCAACTGTGCATCAGAGAGTGTAATAATTTTTCTAGGGAAGAGTGGGATTTCTGGGAGCTAAACAGCACCCAAAAGAGCAAGGAAGAGAACTTAAAAGTAAATACATATACCTAAACACAGCGCCATTTGAATTGCTTTATATTTCCAAGACTGCCACATGAAGCTATAATATATGGCAAAGGACTTGTATGAGATTTGCGTGCCTCTGGGCTGCAGCTGGACATCAGAAAAGATTTCCTACTGCATCTAAAATGACACCAGTGTCTATGTTTAAGTAACTGAATCTTATCCTCAGTATAGGTTATATATGTGATTAGATGTGGATAATTCAGTCCTGCCCATCTCCAAGTGCTCTAATTCTGGAACATCCTTTTGTAGCAGAAGGATGGGGGAGCTCACCCTCATTTCTGTAAAGGTATTACAATATTGTTCCCTTTTCTGTGCATATGCAATCTAACACCATGAAGCTGTTATAGTTGAGGGTCTTTCAAAGGAATAGAAAAAGTCTGTATTTTTAAATCCAGTATATACTTCTTTGCATTTACCAACACTGAAGTTAATTCACCATCTTTTTGCTTGTTTCTCTAGCTGGTTTAAATCTTAGGCAACTTCCTCACAGTTTTCTTTCATAGCAGCTAACCTACATAGGTAGCTTTGTCTTCAAATTCCTCTTTCTCCTTTTGTCTCTTTTCTTTCCAGATTACAGAAAAATACATGAAACAGCAGAGGGTTTTGCATGGCATCTCAAAGCATTCTGCTGTTAATTTTACCATGCTGGGAGTTGATTTTTCATTGCACTCCTTGGTTGTTGTCAACTCGCCAATATTAACTGTTGGATGTGTTATGAAATACAGGAAATCCTGATGTAAAAAAGTTTGCCAAAGTAACCTAATCATGCCACAGTACAGATTCTGAACATTGGAATTTTCATGTCAGCCACCGCTGGACTTAGTGAGCCCTTATCAGTGCCATCCAATCCCACAGACAAGATTCAGAAAAGGAGGTAAGGAGAAGAGCTGGCTTCGTCCACATTCAGCTCTGTCCTTGCTCCCCCGGGGCCAGGGAAGTGGGACCTGCCGGCTCCCCAGCCCCACCAGACTGCTGCCGAGGCTGCCCTGCGTTGTCCTCAATGCATCTGCTTGGACCGTGGTGGACAGAGCTACAGCATTGCTCCCAGCCCAACCTTCGCCCCCACTTGGCTTCTTTCTTGAAAAAGGACGGTATGATCTGACGAAATTTGCTTCTGCCCTACCCCCCCTCACCTTTCAGCCCAAATGCAGCTATGCTCCACTCTGCGTGACTTTCCTCAAACCCTGGGATTATGGGCAGGAGTTAAAAGTTTCTTTTAGTAGTTTCTTTTAGTAGTTGTCCTTTTGTTCCTGAGTTCATTGTTTCTCAGCATGGCTCACCAGGAGGTGCCTGCAGGGACAGCAGGGAGCTTACTGCTGAGGTTGAAATGTCTTCAATTCCATTTCCATTCAATCACCACAGTTGACTAACCCAACACCAAAACTTCATATGCATATTTATTATTGCCAAAAGCATCAGAATATTGCCCTATCTGGCAACTTTTTGTTGCATTTGTTTTTTATTCACTAGCAATTGGAAATTTGGCAGCAATCTCACCGTGACGGGTTCCAAGGGACTATTTGAATACAGGAAAGTACTAAGGAAAATTACAGCCTAGATTTTCTCCTCTAAAATAGCCACTTAAGTCAGTATCATAAAAATCTTCTATAGTCAGAAAAGTTGAGGTAAATAATTTAGTTTCAAAAAGCATATGAATCATCAAGTTAAAAATAATGCCAACTGAAACATTAAGTGATTATACTTGTTGGTTTCTATTATTCCAATATGTACATCAAGTTAATTAATTCTGCAAGGGATAAAACTTTCAGTCATTATCTTAGTATGACTATCAAATTGTAATGAGTTCTTAAATAGGCGTCAACTGAATTTTAAGATGTGAGTATATTACATTGTGACACTTGAATTTTTTGTGTACCCTGAATATGGACAGCACTGTTCTCCAGGCATGATGCAAGTACAGGGAGGGGGAAGAAAAGTTTGTTTCATTACAATTTCATTTAAATTGCTTTGCTACGTAACCTCACAGAAGGGATTTACAATTGTTCTTTTCTGCAAACTGAAAGCTGAACATTTCATTTATAGTCTTGTATTACATTAAGAACCGGAACACGTGTAGAATCCTGCTCACGTGTCTGGTTGTTTAATGTTTCACAGGGGCTGGGGGACAGAGTTAACATTTCTGCACTTTCAGACTACTAAGAAAAATGTGTGTAGTTTCATTGAATACTCAAACATTCTAAATGTCTAATTCAAAACAATTAACAGAAGGCAAACAAGATAAGAGAGTGAAATAACATTAGAAAACATGAAACAAAAAACCTGGCTAGTCCATAAAGAGGTATTACTCACTGAGCAATGTGGTGTTGGACTGGCAGTAGGAAATTGCTTAGGATAGCAATAAATTTAGCTTTCTACCATATCAGCAATTTTAAACAGTAGATAGTATAATTGTGTGAAGAAAAAAGTTTGAGCTTGGTATGCACGTATACGTTTACTTCAGTCTTAAAAATCATTGACCGGAGAAAGCTCCTGTAAGCAACGAGTAACAACACCAGAAACAAGCCTTTCATGTGTAAATTTAGGAGTTTCTAGATTATAAACCTGATGGTGGTATGAAGATTTCCTGTCTGAAATAATATAGTCACACTGTCGCTACGGACAGTTGGCCAAATCCTGCTGACTCCAGCCCCTGCCACATCCATTGAACTCAGAGGTTTCAAATCAAAGGACAAATTTTAGCCCAGGATCTTTTAATCACCCACTCTGACAGTGTGACAAGTGGGAGGTAGTGGTTGCTGTTTTGTCCGTCCTGCTTCACTCTGCTTTATGGGTTCAGAAGCCAGATTGATATTACAAAAGGACTATAAGTCTCCTCTTAAAACCTGATTGAAGTTGTTGGAATGAGGAATTTATTCTGACTGGCGAGACGTAATTGGGTATATTCCAGTAGTTTATATTCAGATGCAAGGAAAAGAGGAGATTAAGTAGATTAACCTCCGTCATCTGGGAGATGACATTTCTTGCTGTGTTTGAAGTATTTTGTGAAGGAAAGATGGCACTGATTTTGAAGTTTATATTAATCAAATCTCTTTGATTTTGTTTGATGCAGCAGCTGCAGTGACACACCCTCGCTCTTTGAAAGACTTGAGCTGCAAGGGCCAGGATTGAGAGACCAGCTATAGCTCAGAAGTGTCACCTTCAGCCTCCAGGGGCAAGGAAAGCACTTGTCTAATTTCTCCGCTTCTCTTCTTAAATTTGCTTTAGAATTGGAAACAAAGGTGGGTGATTATATCCTGACACAAAGCTCTGACTGAGAGGTGGGTTTCTGCACCAAAGCAAACTTGAAAATTAACAGAAGAAGGTTACAGGGCAAAAATGTTCTTTTTTTTACTTTTTTTTTTTTTTTAAATAATTATGGCAAGAAGTTGTAGATGCAATCTCTTATTGGCAAGCTCTTCCTGACCTGAATTTGCAACACTGAAATTTTACTAGTAAAGCAACTACAGTGACACAAATTCATTCCGTGATTTCAGTTCATCATCTTGAAATGATATTGGGCTGAAACCCTACAAATATTTTACGCATGTTTCATCTGCTTCAGTCCTACAGATGCTTTTGGCTGTGTTTAATTTTGTGTTTGTGAGTAGTCCTGAGGTGAAGCGAGAACTCTGAGAGTCTGAATTAAAGAGCATCAACTTCTGTCTGAACGTCGCCAAAGGCAAACCATGACAATAGAGTAAAAGCAAAACTGAAACATCTTAACACTACATCAAAGGCAAAGATTTGTCTTTAACCAGGTACATGAATGGTTTTCATTTGTGTGAAAAACCCTTTTCAACAGCTGGATTCGCTGGAAACCAATTCCATATACCCTGTTACAAGGTACAAGCTGGTCTGACTACCAAAGCCTTACCTAGAGAGGCTTTTCTTGGCAGGCGGCTGAAGACACCTCTCCTCGTCCCCATAGCCACGGTCCTGCCTGCTGGGAAGGGTACAGAGCGGCGCAGGTTTCACCCCATCGCGTCCAAAGGAGCTGCTGGTGTGCATCAGCCGCCATCCATCCCCAAACAAGGGACCAGAGACCGTTTCCAGATGGGGCCTCCACGCGCGTGGTCCTGCAAGGCTCATGCTGGCTGGACTCGAGGCGCTTCAGGCTGCTGCGTTTGCCTGGGGGAAAAGAAATCTTCAAAAGGGACAAGGCAGGTAGCACACTTTCCCAGCTACACTAGAGAAAGGAGTGGTGGCTCTCCATGTTTGTTACGACTCTTATGTTGCTTACTGTTTATTACAACAGGACCAGGGGCATGAGCTGAGCAAACCTTGGAAAGCAGCCAGCCCTGGAGAGATGACTCTGAGTGGATTTTGTGTTTTTGTTTTATTTTCTTAAAGAAAATCAAAGCCCAGTAAAGGATAAGTTTTGACCTGTTATTATTTGTTTTGGCAGTGACTAAAAGGGATAAGGCAACTACCTGCTGACAGACTTTGACTACATTTAATTGCTAAAAATCAAATTGCGAGTGACTTGAAGTGATAGGCAAGTACTTAATGAAACTATTCAGATCAGTAATTTTTCCAGTGAGAGCAAAGCAAAAGAGGTAACTAACCATTTATTGAAGCTGAGCCGCTATTGAATCAACACTGCGCTATCAAAATATATTTAATCACAATTTTAAGTGCTTTATTCCCAAAGAGTTACGTAGTATCTTAAAGGTGCTGGTTTTTTTCTCTCTCTTCTGATCAGCCATCACCCCTAGGAAATCTTTTATTTCCATTTATTTCGCTCTTCAGCCACAAGTCAATCACAATATGCAGTACAAGACATCAAATATTAACTGAAAGAAGCAATATTACTGTAAATGGCTAGAAGGCATTACTACAAATATCAAGTTTTATTTAACTAGTATATGACAGTTAAGTCTTGGGAGAAATGCTGCAAGTTTGGGACTTAAATTCAGCATTCATAAAGCTGCTCTCTGGTTGAAAGAGTTTCCCAGGAGAGATTCTGGCTACAGATATAGGCACTGGATCTACTTTTTAAGTAAGGAGAAACAAATGTAAATATTACTGAATATTTTGTTTCAAAAACACATTGAGGCATAGGTACTATATTTGAGCAATGATTAACACTCATTATCTCAGAATATACCTCGGTCTTGTTTGTATGGTGTTACCAGAAGAAGTCATTTTGACACAGGTATTATTTAACACCATTTTCAACAAGAATGAGATTGCCTAAAGCAGAAATGCCACATCAGCCACAGGTAAACACTGCCCAAATTTCTGTGAAATCTACTTGGGAATTAATAGTCACAGTTTGATCCCAGCTCAATCTTCAGTTTTTAACATGACTGGAGCAGTTTTCCAGCTAGCTATAAAGAGAAATTATTTTTCCTGAAGCGCTGCAGCCCTTAACTGAGCCCTGGCTCCTTTACCTCCTCCATCTGAAATACTGCCAAAACCTTACTTCTCTCTACTCCTTCCATTTACACGATTCCCCTCCCTGGCAAATAAGGAAGCAGGGACACAAAAGAGCAGGCAGCACTTCCCCTCATAAAAAAACAGTCCAGAGGATGATACAGCATCTTTTTGACAAGTGATAAAGCTTTTATAGTTGTACTTATCCAGGCTGTTACTACTGCATGCTCTGACATTTCAGCATATCTGGGACAAAACAGATGTACTTGCGATGTCCCCAGGATCGCATGCGGACCCTGAGCAGCACCTGGGAGCCCAGCTCCCGCCCCACAGCTCTGCCAGCCGCGGCACAGTACAAGCAGAGTTCAAAGCCCACTTCTAAGGTAAAGGACAAGCAGGAAGTACTGAAGAAAATGGCAGTAGGGACACAGGTCCGCTAAAATCTGACAGCTTTACTATCTTTCTGTCAGTTAAGCTTTTAGCCTAAGCTCAAAAGAGGAGGCAAAAGAAGTCAGCAGCAAGAAGAAAATCAGTAACAGGAATGACCAGAACAAGACCAGACTGGCCTGAGTAAACACAGACTATAAAAAAATCAGGCTAAGGGTTAGATCTAGCCTCTCCAAAAACAAGGTAATACACTGAGTGCATCCACTCTCCGCACTTACAATAACACAGCTTTATATTAGCAATTAAATAGTCAGAAGCCCAGCTCTGCCCTGCAGCTGGTTCCTCCATCTCTGAGCGGCTGCTCAAGCAGAGCCCTCTGCCCGCAGGTGCAATGGGGCCCTCCCGGCTGGACAACCCCACACCTGGATGAGGTTTAGCCCTAACTGGCTGTTTGTTACCTGTTAGTGTTTCTTTCAACACTGCAAGTTGCAAGTTTTCTTAAAAACTTATAAGAACTTCTGTATTAAGATTATTCTCTTCCTGCTGTAAGATTATACTGATTATATATATTTTCCATGTGATATCATTTAAAATTAATTTGTCTTATTTGCTGTATTCTATCATTAATTCTCCTGATAAAGTTCTCTCAAAATCTGTTATTTGGAATACTTTGGGGTTTTTTTTTCCTGGAACTCATTCCTCAAACTTTTTTGATTAGCAGATCATAACGGGGAGCAACAGTAGGAGGGAATGGGAAGAATAAAGGAGAATTACAGGATAAGCTGATCATTCTGCCTAAACTGAAGGTGGTCCTGGCACTTTCCATTACAAGACTCTGTTTTCACTTGAACTTCCAGGCTAAAATTTTCATGCAGAGGGTCTGCCTCCGCCTGACTTACTTGAAAACATCAGGGAAAACAGCTCAGCCATATCCAAAGGCAAAAGTGTAGGAGAAAACTGGTCCAAAAATCTGGAACTGCTTCAGGAGAGTCTTTGTATTTCTGGGTAGGGAACTAGAAACTTGTGAAGGCAGTTATCTAAGTGTCCAGGCTTTGTCTCTTGCTATTCTGGGAAGGGGCAGAAGCAAGGAAACCACTCGAATTGTGTTCCTCAAAATAAAAATCTGAAGTGCATAATTTGGCTGTAGAATATTTAGAATAACTA
>NW_009226170.1:7938-23762 GCF_000690835.1 Fulmarus glacialis | reverse complement strand
TAACTAAATTATGTAGCTGCACTAAAGATTGTCTGTTTTGTGAATGGAGTGCCCAAGTGGCACAGGACACAGCATTGCTACAGGAGGGAGCCAAGGGACAATCTCCTTTTGTCCTCCCTGCCATGGTCCCCTGGCAGAGACCGGCAGTGGCGAAGTACACGGACACACCGGGGCTGGTGGCACGGGGAGCGGGGCGAGGGGGCAGCACGCTGGAGCCAGGAGCTGGCCAGGGGCAGCAGCAGCAGCCCCGGGCTGGGATAGGGCCCGCAGGCGGCAGCGGCTCCGACCAGCTGAGCAAGACGCCAGGGATGAGGAGCCCTAGAGAGGAGCTTGGGAGGGGGACAGGGAACCTGGCACTGAAATGGGGGTTCGGAGGGGTGAAGTACATGTGAGGCAGGCTGAAGAAAGCAAAGCCCAAAAGGTTCCAGGGCACAGCGGGGCACCCCGGGCCACCGTTCCCGCTTCTGCAGCTCTAGGACCCCCCACCACAGCACAGCATCCCCGGGGCAAGGAGGGCAAGAGCCTGCTGCGGCAACCAGTTATTCCGTTACGTCCAGCAGCAGCAATCTCGGCGGTAAATCTACAGGTTTCGACCCCGCTGGTGACTTGCAAGAAGAGAGAATTGGCGCTGTGGTTAAGACAGTTGAGCGTTGCCTTTCAATTCTAACCCTGTTTCTGCCGCAGACTTCTTCGAGAGCTCGCCTGAAACAAAGAGTTCACACACAGTCACTAACCGTAAGTTCCTCTTTTCTGGCCAGCCGAACCCGCATGCCGGGGCTGGGGAACTCGCAGGGGTCCCGAACTCCCCCACCCTCAGCCAAAGTCAATCAGAGTCGGCCTCTGAACATAAAAGTTGATCTGTTCTCTGGATGCTCTGAAAGGTCAGGTCCCGGTATCTCAAAAAGGTCCCCTTAGTTTTTATGATAACATTCCTGAGCTGCAGCTCTCCAACGCTGAGGTGGAAATAATAATAATAAAATCACATATTTGTGTGATGTAAAAACAAATCATTTTCATAAAGTGTTGACCCTGTGATAGAGTGTCTCAGCAAAGACCTGGACACTTTTTTTGTGTTCAGATTACTTTGAATGCACTAAGTTACATATGGCAAACAGTGAGTGATGAGGAATTAAAACACAGATGAAGTCTTCATTCTCTGAGTAAAAGCCTTTCTTTTTGCTGGAAAAAAAGATAAGGCTTTTTAGATTAAAAAAAAAAAACTGATGGCACAGAACAGAGGCACTGAATCAATGTCCTCTGCAATTCTGCTGCATCTCCTTCTCACTTTAAATCTTTGCTGAAGCAGGAGGCAGAGTTCTGTTTTTTCAGGAAGGGTTACGCAGCATTAAACCCCAGAGCAATTGCATGTAAAATTGACAAACAGGTGTTACTAGTATACAGTTAATTTCAGAGAGATTACCGTCGGTTACTTAAACAAACACATGCATGTCAAATACTATAAACAAACATCAGACATATCTGGGATACCACAGATAATTTTAAAATAAAATTTTTCTTATATTCATAGACCCTTTCCCTTTCGTTTTCCTTTCCTTTCTTTTCTTGGTGTTAGATATCTACGCTTAATTGCAAGAATTAAATGTATCATTTCCATTTCCACACTCCACTGCTTAGAGAAGCACCTACAGAATACAGCAGCACTCACTTAAACACACAAAAATCAGTCTTTATTCTGAAGCTGATGTGCATTACACGCTGGAGCATACAGCTAAGATGAAGAAATCCTCTAAGATTAGAAAAAAATCAGAACCCTGTCAGCAAACAACGAATCCGAGCTTCTTCCCAGTTTGCAGGACTAGTCCTTGGATTAGCACTGACTCGTCCTCAGTTGCTGGAAAAAACAGATGTGGTTCAAAGAAGTCTTTCAAAGTGGCGGAGGCGCTGGCACCTGGCCAGGCCAGCCTCCAGCCAGCATCAATCAGCCAAGGGTCTCCAGCCCCATCCTCCCGATTCCCCCTGCTCCAAGCAGCGTGCCGGGTGGGACCTGCTAGGCAGGCTGCCCGCAGGGAGACGGCCGTGTGCGGCTTCTCAGCCTCCCTGCCCGGACCACGCCGCCTCTCCCTGCTCCTGGCCGTTCCTGGCGGTGTGAAAGCCGAGTGCTGAGCGAGGGGGGGTAATCTGCAAAACGCCGGGGTGTGCGGTGTCAGAAGGTGGTTTCATGGAATTTCAAAACTTTAAATCTTAACAGTATTCCTTACACCTGGTGGGTTTTAAATTGGGGGGAAAAAAAAAAGAGATTTATTGCATTAATATGTTCTAGTATTGGGCCGTCCTTGAAAATCAGAGAAAGGGTTGCCTGTGGATGGTGCATTGGGTTTAACCCCTGAGATCCAGTTTTTAATGCTAGCTTTGCTACAGAGGGCCATGGTCTACCGGTCGTACTAATGTTGGCCAGTACCGGTTGTACTAATGAGTCGTCTGCCTGGGTCAAGCGAGATTGTCAGGGAGTGGTACACAGCTTTATGTAAAGTATACATAAGCATATATGTAAATAAGATATATCTGGCCCAGTCTTTGCATGCATTTCCCATCGTTCTGTCTTGTTTTAAGGAATCTAATTCCTTCTAAATGGAGTGGCTCTACCTGCCCATTCACAGGAACGGTCAGTCTTAAAATGAAACCGGAGGAGAGGGGCTTTCTCAATAGCATGCCCCTGTGAAGTATTCAACATATAACGTTCCTGTTAAAAAAACACTTTGAACAAGGATCTTCGATGAAATTCTGCTTAATTAAAATCACTGCAAGTTTTCCCCTTTGATTTCAGTAAAATCGTTATCGTTTCCCAATTTAAAATTCAAATAACAATAACAATATAAAATGCCCCACTGGACTAGGATTTATGATCATTCAGTTTCTTCTGTCTGTAAATACTAATAAACTTATTCCACAGCCTGGCTGTGGCAATTGCTACGACTTTCTCCAGCCAAGACTTACACAGAGTGAAAGTACTCTCAGGATTTTTTAAAAGAAACATCTGGTACAAGTCCAGGTTATCACCGCACAGAGAAATTCTGAAGGCTTTATTCGGTTCTTATGTGTTCCTTTGGTCAAATTTACATTGCTAAACATTCAATGGAAGCAATCAAAGTGGGAAGCTTATTCTTTTTTTATAAAATTAATATGCTTCCTTCTTACTGTTAGTACTCTTTCGACAAGTCTCAAAGCGAAGATATCAGCGTATGAAATGCTTCAGTAGGAACGAACAGGGTTTCTTGCTCCTCTTGCAACACAGTGGTTGTTAATAGTTTGGATCATTGCAGGCCAAATTTAACAAATTAGCAGTGCCTGAAAAATTAAGTATTATATTTCCAGTATTAGTCATTTTCTCTGATTAATCTTCTATTACTGCAACAGAGCAGCCTCATGTGGGAAGCAGAGCAGGCGCTTGTCACTAGCTCAATCACTGTGACGCTAAGGAAAACCTTACAGCAAAAAAAATGATGTTCATTTTTGCAGTATTCTGCAGAATTATAAGTTGTCATTTTCAATTAAGTTTCAAGTAGTGTCTGTTTTGAGAAAGCCTTCGTATGAATTCGCCCTAGCAGAAAACAACCTTGTCTTTAGGAAAAAACATGTGAACTATTTCACCAGGCATACTGTGTTCATAAAAGTGTTAATTGGGCTTTGAAGTTGATGCTATTATAAAGCACAATAATATGAGAAACAAACACTCAGCTGAGGCAAGGCACTTTTTTTTTTTTTTAAATCCCTTTTCTTCTTCCCACAAATATCTTTTTCAGGGTGGACTCTCTACATCCATTCTCCCAAAACAAGATTTCCTGTCACACAGCTGTGTTCACTAGAGCCATCAAAGGAGTTAATAGATTATTAATAGCAGCTAAAGGTTATTATTTGCAATACCCTGTCCAAGAAAGGAATCCCAGAAGGAATCTGAATTCCCATTGGATGCATTTCATATAAATATCTTGAAGAACTGCAGCTCTGCCTTGTTCTGCAAGACCAACCAGACCACTCCTTTCCTAGAGAGGCTTCTGCTAAAACAATAGCAAGTTTGATTTTCTGTGCTTAGTGATAAACCAGGAAACTAAGGATGTACTGTGCATATTGAACAGATCCTTAGGGCATACGAAAGACTTATATTAAGGCCAACTCCTAAATATCCAAGAGCCACTCTAGACTTCCAGGGCAGCATGAGCGAAGAATACAGACAGCAAGAAAATTTGGGTTTAACCCCTTCCAGAATGGTGTTTTTCCCAAACTTCCTCACTGCTTTACAAATTCTTCACATCTGCACCACCACCACGGACTAGCAGTCCACAGGGCTCTGTGCTTGGGAAGAGCTTTTTGCAAAATCCATGCCAGTAGTCGTTCATCATTCACATTCATCACCTTAATTAAATACCTATTCGGGTGCACATTCACTGATTCACATAGTGCTACATTTTGGTGCGGAGCTGAGTCTTGGTATGGAACAATCCTTCAGCAATGATTTTTCTTGTGTCTGAATTTGTTTCAGGATAGGGCTCAACGTAGAATTTCAGCAATACAGATACAGTTATTCTGAAGCCCTAATATTTCATCCCACTTTCTCACAGTGCACACACGTCTCTGGAGTGCTGTGGTAGACACTGATACCAACTCACCATGCTCACTGCTTCAGGTAAAACAAAAATCTCATTTCCAAAAAAACCAGAGGACTAAGCAGCCAAAATTACTTCAAAATATACTCCTGGGTAAAACAGTTCATATGTTTCTATGAATCATTAGATGTATTTATTTTTAATGTACAGAAATCCATTCCCCTACAGAGATTCTATTACTAAGGCTATTTTGCTGTAAGAATTCAACTTATAATAAAGGCAAATGCATATTCTTTCTCATGTACTCATTGAATTTTCCCCAGATGAGGCTTTTAAACATACTATAGTTTACAACAGGTCTAGTTCTTGGATATTTACTTGTTTCTACATTAGATGGTTACATGATCAAAATGTAAAAATATTTTCTAGTCCAGAAAACCTTCAGTTTTGTCTCTAAAGACTCTTAACCTTCACTTGGTGCTGGTTTGTAGCACAAGGCATTGAATGAAGCTGGAAAATGGTGCAACTTGATGCTACTGTTATCCTGAAGGAAGAATTGCTATCTTAAACTCAAAGGTGATCCTATTTTAAACCTGTGCAATGTCCACATAGATTGCAGAAGACCAGTGATCTTTACCTATTGCTTACTGCAAAGTAATAAATAATGAGTTGCTGAGCTAGTTATTCTAATGCCATTGGGATAAAACACTGAAGCACGGCTAGGTGCTGAGTAGACAAATTCTTCACTTCTACAGGCTTTACTTAGTTCCTGAACCAGTTCTGCATTCAAATCTTATCATTAACTTTCAGTTTACCAGGGGATTTTGCCGATGAGCAATTCAGGTTTGTTAAATTACAATACTCATTTATACACAAGTAAAATAAAGGTCATAGAAGCTTTTAGTTTATTTTTTGCAGCATCCTGCAGAAACCCAATGTGAACGGTGATAAGCAATGCAACTGATATTAATTCAGAGTTTCCCCTTTAAAAAAGGGAAACGGGTCAAAGGATATACCCTCTAGGGTATGCGCTGGGATTACACACCTGTGATTAATCTAACAAACTGCTGGAGATGTGATTGTTTCTTCATAGAACTGCAGCTGAAACAACAGTTCTTTGGCAGTAAAATAAATGTAACCCCTTGCGGTGCCCCTAGACATACAAGATAATTACAACAAAGTACCTTCATAGGAAGTTAGGACACTCCTGCTGCATCATTAAAATAAACGGACCTGCGATAACTGATGCAGCCTTGGAAGTGCCACAGAGGAGCATGGTACTCAAGAGATGAAAGAGATCAGCTCTCCTCCTGGAACGTGCATGTGACTTCCATTAGCTGTAGTGGAAGCTGAGATTTCTAGCCCAAATCTAGCAAGAATAAGAGACAGGTTTTATCCCTGTGAAGTCAACTGCTGTTTTGCCATGGAGTTCAGTGGGGCAAGACTTCTAAAGTAAAATTTAATTATCCCAAGCCTTTTCAAGGCCACTCAGTGCCTCGCGGTGGAGCGTGGCACGGAGAGATTTAAGCTTGCTCCAACCAAGCTAGCTGCGGGCGCTGAAGCAGCAGAGCCGCATCTTCCGAGCGCTGTACCCGGGACAGCCATTTGCCTGCAAAGAGGGCACTAGAGGCATTCCCCAGGGTTTTTCCCGAGATTAAATACAGTCAAAACACCATAAAGGGGAAACAGTACTATCATTATGCAATTACACCAATTAAAGGATGTTAGCATGTATTAATATCAAATAAAGACAAGCTTTCCCACTTTTCACAGGTTGGGTGATGACTTGCAGGACAAAGTAAACGAAAGGTAGAAAGGCCTGCCAATGACTTAGTGTGTCCAGCGTCAGTCCCATTTTGATCTGTATGGAACATATCCATTGTCATTACAAACATCTCAACAGTGTTTCAACAGCTTTCTTCAGGTAGTAATTTCCAAGTTATCACAATTAAACACATCTACGAATCAGAATGCAATTCTTCTAGATATCCAATTCTTACTTTTATTTCAGCAAATTTTCCTGGTTATACCTCATAATAATGCTCAAACCGCTCCAATTCCTCGGTGCTCATAGACATATCATTCCGAGGAAGAGCTTTCTAAAGCCCTGCCCTAAAGACTTGCTTCTCACTTACTGGGGTATTTTAAGTCAACGTGTACACTGCTCTCCATCTATATCCAAAACACTGTGAAGTTGCAAAGATTGCTAACAGACTGTGTTGCAATCATGTTGGACTACCAGGTACCCACATACGACAGTATAGATAGGGTCATTAGGAGAGCTAATTTATGTTATGTTTGTCATCATTTAGTGGGAAATAAAATATGTTGAGGCTGCTTTCCTTCATTATTTTTTTCTGGGCTGGTAAGCCCAGCAGTGTCCATTTGTTTGACTCCTGCCTCTTCATCCTTTTCAGCTGAGTAGGTGTGCAGATAATGCTATAAATCTAAAGGAAAGGGCAACCTTCATAGTAGACAATATTTTTTCTCTGGAAACAGGAAACAGCAATGTAGTAGTATATATGTGAAAGTTGTCTTCACCACTTCAAGAATGAAAAATGTGATTTTTATTTTTTTAAAAAAGCAAAAATGTACAGGCATAAATTCTGCATAGGTAAATGTTTATGTAGGAAAGTTTACCATGTTACAGAATCCTGTTCTAAAACAACTAGGGCAGTATGATGCTTTAATGTAACTTCTGGCACAGTAAATTTGTCTGTATAAATGGGGCCCTGAGTTGGGCGAACACACCAAGTTGTCTGTCTCGTGCCAATGGAAAAAGAGTCTAATAGCCAGGTTACAAGGAAACAAGTTCCAGGTTCAAACTTATTCAGAAACACAATGAGAGCACACGGGATTAGGTTTTAGGGCAGAAGTAAAGGGACATTTCAGGAATATCACTCCATTTCATCCCTGCTGATTGTGTACCTCTTGGCTAGGAGCAGATTTGATTCACCGTGACGTGAATCAAATGTTGTGGGTAAGAAGCAAAATGCAGATAAAAGAGGAGCTTTGTTCTTAGATGTTCTTCTACTCCACCATGAAAAAAATACATGGAATCTAAACATTGCCCTACTGCAAAATTGGCAAAAAACAGAATTTGAGACTGGATTAGGGGGCTAATAGCTGAAGAAAATCTTATAATGAGATTTAATTTCTTTCCAATGCATATCACACATGTAAACAAAATAAACACAAAAAATTTAGAAGACTCCTAAAAGAATAAAGTAACCGAAAGTAATTTTAAAAAATCCTGATGTCATTAAAAACTGCTGCTTTATATAAGATTTTAAATAATGTAAATGAAAACAACATTTTTCCTTGATGAAGTCCAGTGCTGGACTGAAAATTCTGGATTTTACAGATGAGCTTGAAAAAGATAATTCTACATTTTTACACCAGTAATTCATTTCTTATACATTTCTTTTTTTCTTTAAATTTTATAGTCATTCTTGTCACAATTCTTGTATCAATATTCGATACAATCATTCCTAGCATAACCAGTACAATTGACTACAAGATTATAATATTATCTCAGTGAATTCTTCTTCTGAAATAAATGCCAATTAACCTAAGGTAACATGATGCATAAATGAAATAACTGCATCTTAATAATCTTCGTAAAAGAATAATTCTCATGCAACATCATTTTTAAATGGCTATTTCAGCAAATTCCCTATTTACAGTAATAATATGAATCTTTTTTTGACTTATTAATGTGCAAGAATGCAGCCATATGAAAGTAAATAAAGACTTGCTGCCCAGTTGCTAGACTGTGTGAAATACCCTTCCTTACCAGACTGTACAGATTAAGGGCTGTACAGATTAATAGGACTCTACAAGCTCTATTTTAGAGCTACACTTTTGGTAAATACCTTGCAGATGTTTTCGGCTAGAGACTATCTTCTGTCTTTCTGAGTCTGCATCATTCCTTGGGATTTCTATGTGTCTGCATAATTCGAAGTTCACATCAGACAAATGGTTAGTAGCTTCTCCGCAGCTCTCCAGCCTTCAGCCCAGACCGAGTCACGGTCTGAGCTGCCCTCCAGGAGTCCCTCCTTTCACAGATGGCTATTTCTCTTTTTATCAAAAAAGGAAGACCTTTTTGGCCAGGTCTTCACTTCTGGTCCCTCATATCAATTCTCTGAACTAGGGTCTCTGCTTTTAGCAAACATCATGCCGCTGGGGCACCCAGGCCAGGCTCTCACCATCCCTGGCTGGAGAACCTCGGGTAACTTGTATTTATTTCCATACCCAAACGTTAAGAAAAGTCTCTCCTTCGCATTTCTGTTCCTCATCAGGGAGAAGGATTTTGACCAATGTCACATCCATTCCCAGGGATATTTTAGACTTTTGTTTGGGGGTCCCTCTCATTACTGTCCCCTAGTAAGAAGTGTTTGGGTTAACTTCATTGAACCCTGACTGAAACTATTAATTTCAGTCAGTATGTTACTCACTTCAATAATTTCATTACACATTAAAAAGCCCAACATAATATTTATTTTGAAGTTATGCATGAAGCCTTAGGTATGGGGTAGAAAATCTCCAGTAAACAGGTATTTCCCCCCACCGTCTAGTTCAAGCCTCCAGCCAGAATAGATACACCAAAAACCAAAGCTAAGCAGAGGCTAACAGGCTCAGCCCACAGTGTCTGCCCGGCCCAAGCAAATTCAGTTTCACAGTGAGATTCTGTTACCAAAAAGTTGGTTTCACTTGTAATATTTCACCCACCAAGATAACTGATTGAACACACACAGAAAGAAAAGGGAAAAACAAATCGAATACTTGCTATGCCAAATTTTATACAATCTCCTTCTTTTTCCCTCTTTATAACATTTTTCTTCACTTGGCAATCTCTCAAAGAGTATCAAATGTCCCTTGTTGGTAAAAATATTTAAATGATAGCTCTCAGCTTTCATGTGTAAATGGTTAAAGACTAATTCCTTTTATTTTTAGCGTCAAACAAGACAAATAAAAAGAAGAAGGGAGAAAAAATGACGAAAGACAGGAAACTGCAGTTCTAAAAGAAGAAGGGAGAAAAAATGACGAAAGATAGGAAACTGCAGTTCTGCCTTCAATACTGACAGTTCAGTTTATTGAAAACTGCAGACCTTTGTTAGCAACATGGCAAATCTTTACTACATCTGGATTGCTCAGGCATCTCTTTTAGCTCACCACTCTGAGCACAGCAAGAATTACAGAGGCAGATATGTCTCAGACAGCAGCAATAGATTCTTGGTAAATAGAAACACACACAGGCACACACACAAATGCAGCTAATGGAGAGAGATGGGAGGAAGCTGAAATTTTAAGCTTGTCCCCTAAGAGAGGCTTAAAACAGAGCAACGATGTCCCATTTGTGCTCCCTGGCTGCTCTGGGGAGAGATCAGGACTAAGACCACTGAAGGGCGTGATGGGAAGCTCTTGTGCGTCTTGGCATGTTAAGGCACGGTGGCAGCCTTCAGGGTGGTAATGCTGCTGCTGAATGTGGTAAGGTGATCTCTCTGAAATGCTCAGCATTGCCTGCCAACTGTCCTTCACAAAATAATTGCCCAGGCAGGACTGTGCTTGTCCCATCGAACTCTGTCCTGCTTGGGAATGGCACCACCATGAAAGGCTGCCCTGGGCACACACCCTCCGAAGCTGGGGCTCACCATCACCCTCCTCTCCTGTCAGAAACATGGTTTCTAATCACACACACAAGCTCTCAGGGGCTTGAGATGCTCTCCATGCATGGGATTCCTGGTTAGAAGTATAGAGACTATAGTCTACTGTATCTACAGGGCATCTGCACACAATGGCTTTGTTTTATAAACCACATTTGACCACGTTTTCAGTTTCAGAATAAGACAAAAATCCTGCTCCAAGACCCTTCTTCCCCACTCCCTTATCAAGAAGCTTGTTCCAAAGCAAGAAGCTCATATACCATTAAAAAAGGAGATTTAACATGGCCAAAGCTGTTTCCCCCTGCTGGATGAACCGTTCCGGCTGAAGTTTTCCGCACTAATACAGCACAACCCAGGTTCACGCTAAGGGAAGTTTCGGTCTAAGCAGATAACAGATGGCAGAGTTATAAACAATTGAGAACTGAGTTTTTCCGTAGAAGCTAACAGGAGACCTCAATAAGAGGTCGTGCTAACATGTCTGCTCATAAAACTTAACTTTTACGTGGCATATTCTTATTTCAAAGCGGACGTATGAATAGTTATCATACAATTGTGTACTTTCCTAACTTTATGGCTTTCATCACCTATTTCAATAGCTCTGAGATAGTCCATGCTACACTTTCATACGGTATAAGCTTACGAAAATAATGATAGAATCTCATACTATAAATCATTTGCAAAGGAAAGGAAGGTGATTTTTTTTTTTAGAAAAGAGTCTATAGACCGTGCACACTCATTTAGGTTATTTAAGTATATATAAATGTTTACGTTGGCCTTTAGTATTAAAATGTTTGAGCATTATTTAAAATGTAAAAACACAACGATGAGGGGAATTCAAGAGAACACCTTTCAAGGAAGCACTGCCAAGGGCACGCTCCGGCTGCGGGAGCAGGATAAGTGCTAAGTGAGGGCTACAGTCCCAAGCAGATAAATTACACATGCACAGGGCAACCCCACAGCTACCTGTGAGCATGAGCTAAAGCTGCGATTCCAGCCACAGCCACTTACTTGCCTTGAAAATACCAGAAAAGTCACCTTCTGAGTGCTTTTGATATGAGGCATCATTTTTGATCATATAATGCCTAGGACGAGTTGACAGGTCTCAGGATCCTCATGGCGTGGATAAGCATGGGCCTGTGCCGGACAATAACCCGGGGTGCCACAGCCACCCCAAACGCAGGGTGCAAGGACTATTCTTCTGCTAATAACAAGGAGAGTATATTTGAGATCCTACCATGCAAACAGCAAAGGACTGAGAAGGGAAAAGCTTCCAAAGCTCTGAAGCATATTTTTATAAAAAAGACGGGATTTTGTTTAACATTTCTGAATTGTGGCTTATTGCCCACCAAACAAAATGTTAACAAGATAAACTTGTAATTTAAATTACTAGTACTTCCAGGATACTTAGAAATGTATATTCTTTTCATCTAGCCTGATGATTAAAAATGCCTTTGGGATCATGCCTAGAATAATGTTTTACAGTACGAAGGCCAATAAAGAGTCTTTTGCTAAAAACTTGGATCAGATACACTGTTACTGTTCCCACCTCTTAATCAATTAAAAATATATATCGTAACAGCATATGCCTTGTAAAAAGGAAAACACAGAAGTTATTCTCCTCTCCATGAACACGCGTAACTGTTACTCAGTTTAATGGGACATATATATGTACCCTGAATGAAAAATATCTTCCAGAATATGAAGGATTCGTATGTATCTGTAAATTATTACATGGTTAGGTGCAGATTGGCCTTTCGCCATGCCAGACTCAATGCACCCAGTTTTGCCTAGTCTTGGAAGCTGAACAGTCCCAAGCCTGGCTAGCATTTCAATGCGGAGACCATCTGGGAATTCAGTGTGCCATGGGCACAAGCCAAGGAGTCACAAGGTGGTGAATATTGGGCCATAGAAACTGAATGAGTGGAAAGATTTCATTCAGCTCCACCAGCGCTGCCGAACCGATGAATGGGATTTTCCCCATTGCTCTCCTGCCTCTCCCTCCCTTCCCCCAGGAAGGAAATATTCAGATTAATTTTAATGGGAAGGACACTGGAAGGATCCAAAGTGAAGGATACAATGCAAAAAATATCTATAAATGTAACACAAAATTAGAAATATAGTGAAGAAAATATCAGTAATACAAGTGGTGGTTGAACACTCCAAGTCAAGTGGGTGAAATTTGTTTGCAGAAATCTGCATAATTTTTTTTTTTTAATCACTCACCTGAGTCTAATGGGACGTATTTTCTTTAACAAAGTAAATGAAAAGCCCTGTGGCTGCACACGTCAAACCTGCAGTACTTATACAAACTGTGATTGGTACCAAACCAAACGGAAAGACACTTTTGATTTGCAATATATGCACATGGATGTTGGACCTCACGGTCGTATTATAAATGACAGGGATGTTTTTGACAGTCAAAACATTTAACATTATGCTATGCTTCTAATTGAGAGATCTAACTAATGCCTGAGGCTATTGCAGAAAGCACTGAACAAATCTAAAAAACATTTTGAGCTTTAGCAGGAAGACGGGCGGAGGGAACCCCAGCAAGTCCATTTGTTTGTCTGAGGTTTGACCATGAGGAACAAGACATCCTCAAGCATCAGGAGCCTTGGCAATAGCCAAGACATGTTCTTGGGAAATCAGATCTTTTGATCACTTTAATTTCTTTTTGCTTTTCTGTCTCTTCATCCCACCAAGAACTGCAGAATATTTAAACCACAAACTGTTATTGAAATACAATTAGAGAATGGTTATTGGTACTTACATAGAAAATATTTGATAGCTTAATGATTCCTAGAGTTTATTTTACTTATATTTGAGCAACGTTCATGTTATTATTTTTTAAGAAAAAAAAAAAGAATTTTTTTAATATCATGAGCATAAGCATGATGAAAAAGGGAAAGAAGAGGAGGACTTATGAAGAACAGATGTTTTGTAAATAAAACAA
Source organism: Fulmarus glacialis (assembly GCF_000690835.1). Classification (NCBI taxonomy): domain Eukaryota; kingdom Metazoa; phylum Chordata; class Aves; order Procellariiformes; family Procellariidae; genus Fulmarus; species Fulmarus glacialis. The sequence continues at coordinate 10,581 of NW_009226170.1, read as the reverse complement.
GCCATTGATGGCAAATTGCTAATCATCATCATGCTAATTACTCTTTCCTGGGCTGCCAGCATCTATAAAAATATTCCAGTTTGCATCTAACCAGAACTGGAAGGGGAAAAGCTGTCTGAACTACTGATACAGCAACACCGCTGGAATCAAGGGTCCCAATTCTCCTCACGACATTATACCGTAACTATTCAGTTACAGCTATGCAAAATGAACACGTGGATTACCAAACCAGAATAGCAGCATTTGACAACAATTTACAGGGGTGTAAAATTTCTGTGCCGTGTTCTAGGCAACAAAGAACCACAGGAACTATAATCCGTTATCTGAAACTTCGCTATCTGCAAATGCAGACAGATACAAGCAAATCCTTCATTGCAAACAGCAACGGGCTTGCTGTCATTAATCACTACAAGGAGGCTATTGAAGACAGACTCTGGGATGGATTTCAGCGGCAGCCTGCAACTTTATTAGTTTAACATATCCAAGCATTTAAGTGGATCCAGTGTAGGAGTTACAGGACTCCCACCGTACAACTTATAATTCATGGCCGATTGTCCTCAGCCTATCTACAGAAACCAGTTTCAGACATCTGACATCTTCTCACCTTAAAGAGAAAGAGGGGAGCAAGGAGGGGGGGCTCTCAACCTGCAGAGGCTCTGGGTCTCCTTTTTCAGCAGTCTACCAGCAAAACCCCAGCTCTTCACTTCTGGGAGATCATACTTCAACCTCCTATCCATGCTGGATACCAGCTTCAAGTTTCAAAGTAATTATTACACTAAATATTACAAAGGTATAAAATGTACTTAATATTTATACTCACGTCCTATGCCAGATTTATTGCCATAATTACATATAAGTTGAAAAACAGACAAATAAGACATGAAAATGCCTGTCCTTCCTTAGTTTTACCCTAATAGGAAAAAATGTTATTCTGACATGAAAACAGGCAGCCTATTAAATCTGCAAACTCCTGAAAACACGGTTCCTAGATTATAACTACAAGTCAAGAATAAAGATACAGTTTAAATTAATCAGAGTCCCCGATTACCACACACAACATGTCACGTAACCTCAGGAAGGACCATCAAGCCTCCAACAGCGTGCCCTTCTAATGGTGGGAAACCTCCTTCTAATTTCTACCCAAAGTGTATTCATTGGCAGTTTATACCCCACTTGACCCAACGCTGCCCATTAGCTTAAATAGCTCTTCTTCCTTCCTGGCATTTGCCTCCAACCCCTTCACAGATGTTAACTGTGTCGATGAAAGGGGGAGAGCAAGGTCCTACCATCTCCTGGCCAACCAGTGGGAGAAAAAGCCAACAGAAGAAGGAGGGGAAACCCTTCTTCTGTCCTCGCCGGCGCTCACTGCCCTCCCTGCTCCTTCTGCAAGTTCTTCACCACCCGGCAGCTAACCAAGGCTCTGACCACATTTGTCATTTCTTCACTGGGCAAAAACACAGCGTAACATGTTTATTAGGCAGGAAACAAAGAAACAATCCCCTCTAGGAATTAACAGGATTTGACAGTAAATAGATCATGTTGAATAGACTTGAAGTGATAGTTAAGGCAAAGAGTTTTGGAAAGCTGAAGAAAAATGGGTAAAGGGAAGAATAGTATTTTGGGAGCCCTGAGCTGTGAGGAAAATATTGGAAAGCTTTTGTAACCTGGATGAGGACAAACCTCGCTTTTCCCTGCTATTGATCAGCAGATTGGGTACGTGCGTTTCAACACGGTGATGTGACCCGGAGTAACGCAGGCTGTCAAAACAGCCACGCTCCCAATATATCCAGGAAGGTCAGTGGATGAAGTGGCACAAAGTCGTCCACTGATGCACCGGTTGCGTTTCACCTCACCCAGAAAAGACAATAAACGTATTCTTTTAATAACAAGGAAGAAGAAGAGTCACTCAAACTGAAAAAGAAATGGAATTTTAAAGATATGTTATATGGTTTTGGACCGTTGGTTGGACTGTGTCTGAGGGCACAAATGCCTGTGCCGCCAGCATCCCCTCTTCAGAGCTGGAAGAGCTGGAGCTGAAGGGCTGGAAACACAAAACAGGGCTATAAACTCGCTGAAGGTTTGTCTTGGCATTTGTTTTTACAGATTTACAGATGCAACGAATGTTCTGTTTAAAATATCCACCCAGCTGCTTTTTATCAGCTTCAGACAATTTAGCACCCACCAGCGTCCCTCTGAGATAGCCAGCGACAACCAGGGGGTTGGCCTCTGCCTGATAACGAAGAACGGCAGATAGGCAGCAACAAGCAGCACCCCTGGGCTGTGCCGGGGAGCAGAGAGGGGCCGGGAGGAGGGTGCTTGGCCCTGCATCCCTCCCGGGGTGGCAGGAGATCCCCTGTGGACGAGAGCCCGGCATGCCGAGGGGTCTGCGTCACCCCTGCCGGAGGAGGGCAGGAGGCCGGGCAGTGCACGGAGCAGGTCACTGCCAGCTGGGCAGAAGGGAGGTGACAACTCAATCTACACCCCAGGAACGAGGGACCCAGCTCAGCCGAGCAAGGATCCTGCTGCAACAAGAGGCTACTGGAAAGGGGCAGAGCTGACAGGACCAGCCAGGAGAAGAGCCGAGAAGATCTGGGCTTGCTGCTGCCGCTGCCACCCAGCCGAGAGGAGCGGGGCACGGCTGCC
>NW_009226170.1:0-7926 GCF_000690835.1 Fulmarus glacialis | reverse complement strand
TCGAGGTGCTGCCGCCCTCCGCCGAGCTGAGCCCATGTGCTTTCCCTCAGAGAGAGAAACCAGCCTGGTCCTCCTGCGTCTTGGCATAAGCAAGGCAGGCGGCAAATCTGTGACCGTTTTGCAACAGTCTCCAGCAGTTTAGTGCCCCTGGCAACTGCCTGCTTTCTACAGCCACAGGTCCTGGTCCAGGTTACTGCTGGAGAATTAGCAGTGTAAAAATAGAAATGTGGTTTCTTTAGGGGCATTAGCTGTTAATTCTCTGCCAGAGGAGGGCTCCTTTGTCAAACCTTTATGCACTTGAAGAAATAGTGGCTAGTGGAGCAATTACCCCATTACTGAGGGCAATGGGCCAGAATCTCCGACCTACAGTGGATAAAAGAAACTTTTTCCCCACGGGGTCCCAGGCCAGGTGATGCCCACAGCCCACACTGTTGCACGCTAGGCAACAGCACTAAGCACAGGCTGTCCAGAGAGAAGTCATATGCAAGGGAATAAAGCTGCTGGCAGACAAGAGCCACTGCCAGCAACCCCTAGTACGATCCACGCAAAGGGCTGCACGAGCACATTTGGGCTAGAGGACTTCAGTAGCCAGCACACCACAGTGATGGCTCAGAGATCTGAAATTACTCCAGTTCTTGGACAAACCGACATGCTGGAAGGAAAGCAAGTGTGGACTACACAAGTTAAAATAATGGCTATTGCTGAGCACCTACTGCAGGAGCAGTGGAAATCCAGGTCTTTCTGAACGTGGCAAGATCCATGTTCTTGTGCGAGAACAAGATTGCCATTCAGCAGAAGTATGTTACAGGCTGAACCAAGGAATGATCTGTGCACAGGAGCCATCGCTAAGGCTGAGCAGGAGGTGCAGCTAATGAAAAATCAGATGGTGGAGACAGCATCTCAAAGCCTCTGATAGCAATAGAGGTGAAAAGTGGTGAGGCAGTCTGGCCGGTACAAGTTAGGGATTGACTTAACAGAAGCCTTGGTGGAAGGCAGTGAAAGGAAGCAATTAGCACAGCTGCAGTAACGCTGCACCAGTGCATCCTCCAAGAATAAAGGGGAGCTTGTCAAGATATGATCAAGTGCAACATCAGATCACACTTAAACTAAGGAGTGTTCCTGGCAGGCAGTTCCCAGCTTGAATTCCCTGAATATCAGGTAACAGTGAAGCTAAGTGATATTCTGAAGGTTAGCCTGACTGGACAATGTGCCTAACCCTGGACATCCCCACCTCCACACCCTCAAAAGCCCAAAAGAGACATAAAAACATGCATTGGCTGCATGAGACGTAATGCACAGGCAGGTCAAACACATGGATAAAATACTAGGAGCAAGATATTTCAGCAGTGTTAATTTGGATAATCTCAGGTAATGATGGGAGCAAAGGACCAAGGAAATAAACGGCATATTTGGATTGCTTCGGTCCTTCAGAGTGCCTTCTGAATCTGGAATGAATCAGGCACAATTTAGATGTACTGAAGGATCTACAGAGTTTTTTTAAATTAAAGAACTAAAGAGATTTTAGTTCCATTCAAAATGTTGTTTCTGAGAACTGAAGAAGCCTTCACATATTTCATAAGACACGTTAAGAGTGGCAACAATTTTTAACCTTTTAAAGGCTTAAACCTCCAGAAACAAATAGCAGCCTTTAAGGAGCTGCATCCTGAGCATATAGTCAGTGAGGACAGGCTAAGAGTTTCAGACCACTACCAGAAAGCATACAAAACAAAAAGATACTGGCAAAACCACAGGCTATCTGCACAGAAGACACGACATCTACAAAAGCTTTGAGCACATTATCAGAACCAACAGCATCATCTTGTCATTTAAGAAACAAATTATCTAGACAAAGGAGAAGAAAAGCTGATGAGTAAAACAAAGGAAGAGTTTCTGAGCCATGTTTTGTTCACGTTTTCAGATCCACCCCTCAATCTGCGGGAGTTTGCAATGCCCCAAAATCTCCTGGTGGGATCCGAAACTGGTGTAGGCTGGTAGGTGCTCTTTGATGAGTTTCCCACAGATTAAATGAGGGTTGCTACAGAACTGGAGAGTTCAATTGTTGTGGAAGTCCTCAAATCCTCTCATTTACATTTACTCAATAAGGAAATCAGTGTACACAGGCTCACAACAGCCTGTAGCAACTCCTTATCAAGCCCAGCCCAGCAAGACATCCATGGAGATGGATTCACAAACCGGCCGAATAAACATTTGCAGCTCAGCAGAAAACAAAAGGGAAATGCGACTGCTGTTTGCAGGGCACAGGTGTGCACAGGCTCCCTCTGGTCTCCCCACGTTGGACAAGACCAACCTGAGGATCCTGGTTACTTCTTATGCACAAAAATGTCTATCAGAGGAGACCCCAGTTCAAATATAGTATCAACAGAGTAATTGCCTGGAGTTCATACAGATTAATTTCAAGGACTGAAAAATACCATCTGGAAATCACCGCTTTCTGGTTGTGTATGACAGACACTTTTGAAAATATGCAACAGCGGAGCTGCTGGAGCATGAAAAGGAGCTTGAGACTGTTACAGACATGTTGATGAAATCCGTAATCCTGTGGTTCAGCCCACGGGGCTGCATCTATGGTGATACAGAGAGGGAACCTGATGTACGTGTGCCAAAAGCTTAAGGTAATCATATGATCACATTGTATAGCATAATATAAAGTAAGTATGTTATAAGGTGGTTTACGAAAGGAATGAAGAGTAATCAGCCTACTGGCTTCATGCTCACAGTTCTCATCCAAGAACAACAGGACTATGCTGGGAAGATACCTTCAGCTAATTACAATTAATGAGTCAGGGCTCAGCTATCTGTCTGTCTCCCAGTGGGACTATTTTTAACCCCACAAACCCCAGCTTGATTTTTAGACACAGCGTCTCGACTCTTTACAGGTGTGTGAGAGGAAAGAGCCCTGTTTCAGTGACTCCAGGGCAACACGGCGCCAGGAGGTGGAAGGAGAGCTTGAGGCAGGAGCGAAGGCACCAGGAGGGAGATGAGCGGCGAGAGCAGGGGTAGGTGCCCGTCCTGCAGGGAGGGCAGTGGGTCTGAGCAACAGGAGAAATCGGGGGGGAAAATCCCAGGCGCATATTTCTTCAACGGGAATTTTACTAACTGGGCAGCTAAACAATCTGTGCCTTCTGATACAAAAAAACAGTGCATAATACCTTGTAATATATTAACGAAAGGTAAGCAGATTCAGGGGAAGACTGGAAAAATCAAATACTAAAAAAACCAACCACAGCAACTCTTCCAGACAGGTGTTAAAGGGAATTCGATAAAATTCCGGAAGCATCTTATTTCTCCTGACAGGAGAGGACTCATGGCACCCAAGGAGCAGCTCTGGCATGCTCAGATCCCCCAGAGAGAGCAGTGTGTGGTGGAGGGCCCGCGTGGCCGCCCGGGGGGCTAGGGGGCCGGGGCGGGATCCGTGAGCCCTGCCTGCACCCAGCCACCCCAAGCAGCACAGCATCCCCTCCCTGCAGGGCCAGGCAGGCAAGCTGGCATCAGCGACAGGGGGGAAGGCTGCCCGCACCCCTGCGAGTCACAACTGCACTGTAATTTCTGCAATTGCCTTTAAATTTTATTAAACTTCGGGGGCAGGGCGGGGGGGTGGGGTGTCGCATAATACATTTAGTTTTTCTACCAAGAGTAGAAATCTAGAACCCTGTCTTCTATGGCATTCAGCTGATCTCTGGATTTATATTAACTGATGAAGCTTTTATCTATTATGTTCCCAAAAGCTCACTGCTTTCTATGGACAATGTTGTAAAAATTTGCTTTTTAAATGCTGGAAGCAAAGTGTCAGATTTGAGTCAGTATGAGAGTAGGAACTTCGCCACTGCTGTTGTATCTCCTTACTTAGACTTCTTTCTTTTTGGAAGAAAGTACAACTTGTATCTGACACAATTGAAGTCTATTCTGCTCTGATATGTTTAATTTATATATTTGCAAGCAATAATGGAGCAGGAATACACAGAATACCTATTTTTAATTTTAGACAAAACCTGCCAAGGATGTACAATAAGAAGATCTGGGAAGTAATTTGTCTCTGTAAACCTAATTTGTGCAAGCTTCAGCCAAGGATGTTTATCATTTTGCTTTCCACCTTCTCCAGGAAACAGGCAGGGGAAAGCAGAGCAATAAGTAACGCCTTGCAGAACACGCCGTCGGTTAGGCAGGAAGAGGCATCCTTCCTTCCTCTTTAGGGCAACACGAACCACTCCGTTTTAGCCAGTGTTTTTTTGTTTTGCTGAATACTGATCTCCTTGCTACAACGTTAAGATAAGGACCAAGAACGGTCAAAAGTTACAAGATAGAAACAAACAAAAGACAAGGAAGAGAGACAACAGCTCTGACAGATCCCGTTCGTTTACGGACATCTATCTCCATTAGGGTCACAAGACACTCAGTTTCAGCAACATCAAAATTTGATTAAAGAAACTACTTTGCTCAAGAAAAAAAAACATTTTTATTCTGTGATGTGCACAGCCAACAGACTATTACTACTGAACAATTAAAAATAATTATTATTTGTTATCACAAGAAAATAAATGCTTTTAAGGACAAAGCTGTAAAAATAGTTTGAGCACTCAAAGGTTGCATCATAACGGCTACACAAAGCAGGACAAAGAGGGAAGACGGCACAGGAAACGTCACTCTGGCATTTCCTAATTCCTGAGCACTTGACTTCACAACCTCTGCTTATTTTTTTACATAATTTCCTAATGGAAATTTCCTTCGTGGAAAGGATAGGCAGCACCCCACAGCCCCTCTCCCCACAGCCCGCCTGGCTCAAAAGCGTGGGATGCTCCGGGGTGCCGCCCCAGCCCCTCTGGAGAGCTCAGCCCCACGGCAGCCTCCGAGGCCAGGAGAAACAAGGGCTCCAGTCAGGTCAAATCCTTGGGAGACTTGAGCACAAAAGCCCGAACACACTCAGACTGTAACTGCCCTGAGGATTGTGGCTCGACCAAACTCCCACACGTTTTCCCAGGAGCAGCTAGAAGTGTCTTTCCAAATTGTTTCCCCAAATACCAGATCATGACACCATTATAGAAAACACTACAGCTTTTCTGTAAGGTTTGGGATTTCTTTTTTATTTTATTTTGTTAACATGAGCCAAACAAAGCAATTTTCTCACTCTTGTTTTTAGAGAAATCTGAACTCTTTTAGTTGAAACTTTCCATTGCAAGTTCTGCCTCAGGCTTAATATTTCTTTGGAAAGTTTCAGTCCTAGTAGTTAAAGTTTGGCTGAGTTATAAGCATGGCCACATAATGGAAAGAGTCAGAAAGATTTAGTTATAGGCAATATTACTAGCTCAACCACTAATACACATTCATATATCTGGCGAACTTGCTCTAATTATGGGAAGATACACAGCTAATGACTGAATTTCCAAATAAATATGTGATGTCCAAGATTTACTTATGGAAGTAGCTTCTTTAGGGTTACTCATGTCCATGCAGAGCCAGTATATCTAAGTCAAAAGAAACTTTTTTTTTAAAGCAAGGCTAACTCTCAGGGGAAAAAAGTGTTTTGCCTACTTATCTGATTAATATAGTTAGGTTATTTGATATATGAGACTGCAGAGAAGTGGCAGAACATCACAGCATACTGTCATTTCATTTTGAAAGTGGAGAGGATTTTTCTCATTTTTCCACTTTTCTGTATATATAAATTATATAATTGATAGAATAACAAGATATAAATAAATATATGATCTGCTGCTGGGTCTGTTTTGCTTAGCAATGCCAAAACTACATTGACAATAAGCCACGGCCTCCCAGGGCTCCCCTGCAATAGGCAGAAGCTGAACCTCCAGCTCGTGCCGGCTGTGGCTGTGCCCGTGCCCGTGCCCTGCACCCGTAAGCTTTCCAGTGACAACTTGAGCCCCACTGGAAACCAGCATTTTTGCTCCCACTACACCAAGGCATACTCATGGATTTGTTTGCTCTTCCCCTGTTCAACAGGAAACCTCTGTGGACACTTCCACTACATTCCTTCACATACCTTAATCCTCCTTCTTCGGCTGGGATAATCCCCAGGCAATATGGCATACGAAGTCAGGGCAAGTGGAAAGACAAATTATCACAACGAATTGCATCTAATAACCTCTGGGATGAAATCATGTGGCTTTGCATGCAGCTCCACATTTACTTAAATCAGCCTTTTCTGCTATAGTGGCAGTGGAACAGTCCTGCTGTGATATACCACTATTTCAGCTTTATGTGCTTATCATTCTTGTTGTTCTCAAATTGACCTAGACAGGTAAGTATTACAGCTCAACTTGTAGATGGATTTTCATGCAGATCCCACTGTGATCAAGTATCGTCAGTTTGATTTTCAACAATCCTGTCAGATGAAAACTTACAGCCCACCTTGAAACAAAGATGAATGGGATGATCTTTGATGTTACAAGCTCGGTAGGAGGGAAAGTAGATAAAAGGTGTTTGTATGCCATCTTCTGCTCTTAAAATAATGCAAAATGCAAAGTCAAAGTAAGCGTTTCAGTTTTAGTAAAATCAGCAGTGGCCTGCAGAAATCTGACAGGGATAAGTAGACCTCTTGCAAAGAGACCATAGAAACAGTCTTCCCTATGTACTTCTCTAAAAAAATCTGTCTAGTGGTAAATTTTCACATGTAGACACAGACAACAACAATAAAATCAGTCCTCTGGTGTGACAGAAGTTTTAATAATTTTTAAATGAGGATGGAGACCACAAGCAGCAAACACCTTGTCAATCATGGCTTAGAATTAAAATATTGGTAAACTAAGTGGTTACCCTAGTATTTGTGCTGCAAAACACCCTCCTTTATAAAACACTTTTGGAACATATTAGGGAATTTATAATATCTTCAACTTGCTTTCAAAAGATTTTTAAATTTTAGCGAGGGGAAAGACCCAGCACCAGAAAAGAGCCTTTTCCCTGTCCCATGACTTTGTGTTCCGATTTGGCCAAGACAGGAAGCTACAAACATTCCTTTCAGTCACATTCTCAACAAAAATGGTGGCGACACACCAAAAATAACTAAGCGTGCACTTTTCCACCAAAGGTCATGCCAAGATACTACTATGGGAGCAGCTGTAGCACCCCCTGCACTGGAGGCCGAAGGCAAGCAGTGATGGTGAAAGAGGGGAGCAGAGGGGTGCGCAGCCCACCGCCCACTCCGCCGCTCCCAGTGTGACCCCGGGCACCCATTCTCCACACCCAAAATAGCGCTATTATCCTGGATGGGACCAGCACAGTTACTCCTGTAACTGAAACTGTGGTGCCCGGCTGAAGGTTCAGGTTTCAGATCCTGCTAACGAGGAATGCTGCTGCCGTCGCTGGGAATTCCACATTAGCGGGGGGGGGGAAGAGGGAGAGGTTGTTTTCACCTTTAGAAAACCCAGCCTACAAAGAAAAGTACTGAAGAGTTAGGATGCTGGTATATGGCTGCTTGTGTGGTTTTAATTTAGTCCCTTTTGTGCACACATTATAAGACGGTCTTTAATTGCACAATCATATATTATTAGGATTTGTTGGGTTGGGTTTTTTCCCCACAAGGCTGGATTTGGTAGTCAATGAACAGCCACAGACTTAAAGCATTAATCAGGTTTGTGTAATGAATGAGGTTATTTTTGGGAAAATATTTATCTCATTGTGACTCAGCATTAAATACATTTCACTGTCTTTAACTCTGGACGAGATTTGGTTGTGGATAGGTAATTCCCAGTTTTCTATCATCCTTAGTTTCCCAAAAGGAGTTTTTTGAACTCCTGGGGAATACCTGAACCCAGGTATTACGGATTCATTTGCTGCATTCACAGCACTGGATGCACGGAAGGGCAGGAGGGTGGGTTTGGGGAGGGTCCGCATATAACAGAATAGAGCAAGGAGGGGGGAGAGGGCCCCCACCCGCAGGTGGGGGACGGCTGGGGG
>NW_009226169.1:8965-9570 GCF_000690835.1 Fulmarus glacialis | reverse complement strand
CAGCAAGGGTTGGTCCTCCGGTTCAGCTGCAGTGCTTTCCGTGGGGATTGGAGTAGCCACAGGGCTCATCGCAGAGGTGGGAGGAGCCGCAGTGCCTGTCATTTTGTCATCATATCTGGAGACCTTCTGTTCCCCTTGAGGGTTCTGAGTAGTGTTGAACAGGGCTCGGTAGGCATGGGCCAGGCCCCAGCACATTGCCGTGATTTGTGTTTCTCTGGAATTGCCAGGGTGACAGCATGCTTTCTCCAAATATTTTACTAGTTTTTTGTGATTCTGCACTTGTTCAGGGGTGAAGTTCCAAAACAATGGAGGTGACCACTGTCCTAGGCACTTGCCCATTTCTGCCCCCCCCCCCCTCCCACTCATAACTATCCAGCCTCAGGGCAGATCTCTGGGTGGTATTCTTAAACAGTTCTTTAACCTTAAACAAGGCCTGAAACACATTCAGGAGACATAGCAATAGGAACATGCTGGTTTGAACATCCCAAGAATATTCAAAATCCTCAAGAGCTAATGTAATCAGTTTGGAGGGGAAGGGGAAGGTGAAGGAAGCTGTCTCCCCCATAAATTGGCTCTCCGAGGAGAAGAGGTAAAAAGTGTAATTA
>NW_009226169.1:0-8485 GCF_000690835.1 Fulmarus glacialis | reverse complement strand
AAGACAGTTTAATAGAACAGAAAAGGGAAAATACTACTACTACTACTACTACTAATGATGATGATGATAGAATATACAAAATGAGTGATGCACAATGCAATTGCTCACCACCTGCGCTGAATGATAACCAAGTAGCAATCACTACTTCCTGGAACACGCTTACCATTCATATACTGAGCATGACATCACATGGTACGGAATACCCTGTTGGCCAGCTGGGCCAGCTGTCCCGGCTGTGCTCCCTCCCAACGCTTGTTTTGTTTTGTTTGGGTTTTTTGTTTGTTTTGTTTTTTTTTTTTTTTTTACTGAATGTCCTTGAGTAGCAGGGTACTTAGCAACAACTGAAAACATCAGTGTGTTATCAACATTCTTCTCATATTAAATCCAAAACACAGCACTAGGAAGAAATTTAACTCTATCCCAGCTGAAACCAGGACAAGTTCTTGCTTATAGATGTTTTGTTTTTTGTGGGTCCTCTCATATCCATCCCCAAATACATGACACCATACTTTGTGTTATTGAATTTTATGTGACAAATGACAGCTCTGAGAAAGCACTGGTCTACAGCTCCTAGTCCAAACTGATGGACTGGAGTCAAGGAGTACAAAAGTTTAATCTTCTATTCATAGGACAAAACTTACTATGTACTCACAACTTTTAAAATGCCCATCACCATCTTGTCTCACCTGCAGATAGTAGGAAAGAAACTGTAGTCTATTCCTTTAAGTTTGAAGGTATGCAGAAGGAAGAGGATGTGAAAAACCACAGAAGTTTACAGATCACCGTCTTATAACTTTCCACTCTAAGAAAGCTATTTTCCAAAATGGAATATGCAGAAGTATGCTTTAAGTGTATTAAGCTATGTTAAAATGTGGTGTTCGCTTTCAACATGAATAGATGTAAGCATTTTGTATGTATTTTATGATGTATGTATTTTGGAAGTAGGAAAGTTATTTGCTCTTTCAGCAGTAGGTGTCCTGTATAACAGCACAGGTTAGGATTTGTTAGCCAATTTTCCCATTTTTAAATGAGTCATTCATTACCTTTTTAAAAAAGAAATCATATAACAGAAAACATCTATAAAACTCTCACTTCATTTCCGCTGATCAGATAGCTTTTACTGTGGAATTACAAAATGCTAAATGGCTCATGAGGGTGAACCATAGCAAATAGAATCCTGATGTTCATTTTCTTATTATGCAACATGACTGTGAAAACGTCCCAATAGGTGTAAGAGGAAAATGGAATGAGGTGATAAATAATTTATAACTAGAGAAAACTAATCAGAACTCCTCAATTCCCATTGTCCCCATACAGGTGCTCAATTACTTCCTTGAAGAGGCCAAGAGACCAATAACCTGACATCTGGGATATAAATGAATTTTATTATTAAGGAAGATATTAAAACTTATATAAGTACACTAAAGTAGCTAATCTAAATTCTGTACAGATTTTCTAACAACCTTTCATGTCCCCTTCCTGATGGGGCTTTTGCACAGTGGTGAGTCTTGCTAGAGCAATCGGCTGATCTTATGTAAAAATCAATGATTTCACCTTTACCACAGTCAATTTTCATGCAGTGTCTGTGGTTTTTGTAATTTTTTTTTTTTTTCAAAATACGTTTACTCTGGTCCTTTAGAGAACAAAATTTTCTACATATATATAAAGAACATATACACGTAAAGAAAAGCAAACAAAAAAGTATCAGTTTCATATAAGTCCATCTTCAGAGTTCACTATTCCAGCTACATCTGCCTATGCAAGAATAACCGTGCACAATTTACAATGTGAAGAGTGCACTTAACATATGTATATCAGACATAGAGTTGACTTATTTGTAAACGGACTAAATATGATTAAGGATGAGAAAGAAATGTTTGATTAAAGCCAGCAAAGCTGGTTAGAATCTTTTAATTAAATTTTTTCTAATTTTTTTTTTTTAACTTTAATAAAAAAAATTAATAGTAACTGTCATCCTCACGTTTTGTCAAGTAGTTCTTTAGTCCTGAACCTCCCTCTGGAAACAACAGCAGGTATACAATATACTGATGTTTTTCAAGGTCAATTTTCTCACCAGAAAGCACAGTTTCCTCGTTGAATTGTGGCTGGGCATTTTCATCCTCCACAACCTTCCTTGCCCTTCTGCAATTCACTTAAAATGCTTTTGTATTGTACCTTTGTAGTCAAACAAGTGGAAAAAATGCTAGATATTTATCTTATCGGGGTGCATGACAGAGTGAAGACAGGGCTAGAATAGCGTGTTGGTAAGTTGTATAGATATTGTGTCCTGGGTAAAAATGCTTTAAGAGTGGAGATGAGAACTGTTTATAAATATGAGTAAAAAACCAACAACATATAATTGACTTCTTACATACCCAAGCAGGAACAAGCAGAAGTTGCTCCCCATTACATGGGTATAAAACTCAAATTGCCTATGTGATTCCCAAGATTCTGAAAGTAAAATGAACTTACAATGGTAAATCAAACTTACCAATAAACATTGCTTTTTAAAACCGCAACTGAAGTAGATAATATTTGCTGCATATTGTCTGTGTTCTGTGATTGTCCAGACTGGTTTCCCTAACATAATACTATTTACTATGTTTCACTTCAAACACTGCAATATCTTCCCAAAACGCGGCTCTCATAAAATCACATAAGTTTACCCATATGAGTTTCACAAAAAGGATATGAACAGAAGTTGGAAGTACTCTCACCAAATTCACACTCAGTGAAACTCAGTGGATCACTAAAGGTCTTGCAGATTCTATTCCCACCTCAATGTCTTCTACTATTTCTTCCTAATCCTTGTTCAGCTTTATCCAAGATACCTTTGTAGCTTATAACAATTCAATGACTCAATTTATTTCCTCCTTTCAGTTCTGTCTTCCCTTTAAGAAGTCCTTGCTTTGATTTGATTCAGATACTTCACATCCAAAAGACTCAATTAATTTATTATTTTAGTGCTGATAACAATGACTCTGTACTCAGAAATTATACATGTAAAATAATAAAATATATCTTGGTTTCTTAAGATAGCACTTTCTATACTTTTAAATAGATGTGGAATGGCCCATCTGGCAGGCAATAGAAGTCTTTCCTGGAGGAGGCACTACATAACACTTTTTTTATTGCCTACTGATGATCAAATGCACACTGCTGTAAACAGTATTCATTTCCAGTAAAAAATCATTTGGGTGTAGCATACTAACGTATGGATCTTTTATGCTACATTCTTAGACAAGGAAAAAATGATACAAAAACCTTAGCACTTTCAGAGATATGAACTTCCATTGTAAGTATTTGAATAGGTATAAGACAGTTGCGTCCCATCCCAAACAGGTGCATTTCCCTCCGTTATTTCTTACTGAGTGTTGTGGTTTAACCCCAGCCGGCCACCAAGCACCACGCAGCCGCTCACTCACCCCCTCCGGGTGGGATGGGGGAGAGAATCAGAAGGGTAAAACTGAGAAAACTCGTGGGTTGAGATAAAGACAGTTTAACAGGTAAAGCAAAAGCTGTGCGCACAAGCAAAGCAAAACAAGGAATTAATTCACTACTTCCCATCGGCAGGCAGCTGTTCAGCCATCTCCAGGAAAGCAGGGCTCCATCACGCGTAACGGTTACTTGGGAAGACAAATGCCATCATTCCGAACGTCCCCCATTCTTCTTCACCCAGCCTTATATGCTGAGCATGACGTCATATGGTATGGAATAGCCCATTGGCCAGCTGGGCCAGCCATCCCGGCCACACTCCCTCCCAGCCCCCCGCGCACCTGACAGGGCACAGGACGATGAAAAGCCATTGACTAGCCTAACCATTACTTAGCAACAACTAAAACATCAGTGTGTTATCAACACTATTCTCATACTACATCCAAAACAGCACTATACCAGTTAACAGGAAGAAAATGAACTCCATCCCAGCAGAAACCAGGACACCAAGTTTGTGGGATCTACTCAACTCATCCAAATACTTTAACCAGGAGACATTTAGCCTGCCAAAAATTGCTCATTTCACCCATGACTGTTGAGCATGTACCATTTAAACAAAAGGAAAAAAAATACAGAACAATCCAGCAATTTAATGTAGAACAAATATATTTTACAAATTAATTAAAAGCTTCTATTTCTTTCTCTCTTCCAGGTTTTAAATCAGCCTGTATTCTTTGCCCTTGAGAAAAGCAAAAATATAAGTATGTGTACCTCCAACAATGTTCCATGGCTTTGATGCTAACAATCAGCCTTGATCAAACTGTATAATCTTAAAATAAAACCAAAAAATCACTGTTAGTTTCACCCTGCTTTATAGATACTCTTGGGACAACAATATGGGTGTATCTATGCCTATATATCTCTCTATTTTTTTTTACCTTTTCATAGCTCTTAAAACCCAAACATTGTCAGGCCTGGAAAGGCTCTGCTTTGTGTTCTGGAAAAAGCTATGAAGAGCAGCACAACAAATCACTAATTGGTATCAGAATTCAAAACCTAGTGTGAAGAAACTAAGGACATCCATATATTTGGGTGTGGATTTAGTTTTCTCGCTAGCATAACTACTAAATGTTTCAGTTTTACTCTGAATTACTCTTTAATTGAATATGCTCCAAATCTTTTTCTTTCAAATATTTTGAGACTTTCTTCACACAAAGAAACATTATGCTATGCTACAAAATCTACCTTGTCACACTGCAGACGATGCACATGAAACAAATCAAACCACTAACATTCAGTTATGTGGGTTTTTATATTGCTTTTTGTTGTGCTTCTCTCACTCTTCACTGCAAATTTTCTGTGTGCCTCACAACTCCCCAGGGAGGGGGAACTGATTGTAAAGGTACTTGTAGGCAAGTTCTTTGTTTTGGGTTTTGTTGTTTGGTTTGGTTTGGTTTGGTTTTTAACCCAGAAAATGCCTGTTGTTTTTCACTAGTCTATAAGCATTCACACTTTTGAGATAATTTTAACATCATTTTCTAAAGGCTTGGATTTCTCAAACTATTATTAACTTTAGTAAATCTTTCTGGAGTGGGAGGAAACTTTCTGATAACAGTCTCAAATGAGTAAAACTCATAGTTGTGCTACTTTGATGAGGAAATGAACTCCAGCTGAAATCAGAATGTTCTCTTGTAAATGGGATGCAGAAACTCTTGCAAATTCAGGGTGTGTGACCACCAGTGACTTTAACAAGCCCAAGAGCAGCAGGAGATTCCCCAGTATCTCTTCACAAGTTGGAATAATCACACAGTGCTCATTTTTAGAAGCTGAATTTTCTAAATAGAAGCTGTTTTGGTCATTAGACCTTGAGTTTAAAGTACAGAGTCACCGTAAGACCATCAGGAGCAGCCAAAAGTACTCTGCATGACCTAGAAATACATGTAAGATGAATTATCTAATATATCAGTGAAGAACCACCATTACGTATCAGCCTCAAAAACATATTATAAGGGTAGATGTTCTACTTATATTGTGATCAGAGACTTAAACTGAATAAAATCATAATTCCTACTTGTCCTTCAATTGGCATTAACTTACAACAGTCCTTCTCTCCTGCTCCCTGTGAAAATGAAACAAAAGATACCCCTCCACCCCATAAACCTGTGTGCAGAACTACATCAATTAAATAATAAGTGAATTCTGCAGTCAAATCATAATTATATATGGCTAATCTTTCTGCTGCATACTATCGGCAACAATGGGGAACAAGCGTAAATATGCAGGTGATCTTTTTTCAGTGAACAAAACATCACAAGCTCATGTCCTATTTTCCTCCTTGTTTCTTTACCTTCTTCCTTTCCAAACTCTTCCCAACCAGGAAACCTCCCCTCCCTGGTAGTCAGCAGTCAGTCTTAACTACTTCCACAAGAAAAGTCTGTGGATGTAAAACGAGAAAGAGGACGAAAAAAAAAAAAAGCTGTAACAGCCAAAAGGCATACATAATTGATTTGGGAAACAATGGTAAAACAACAGTATTTTTATATGAACAATAAGTAAAGCACCCTCTCCAGCACTGACTTGGTGTTCCCATCTTCCTAACAAACATCTCATTTGCACTTTGTATCCCCCTTTTGTATATTGTACTTGTAGTTCAGTGTCCATCCTTTGATATGCTTTGAAAACCAATTCTGCAAACCCATTCCCGAGTAAAGATTACTATTGTTTAAATAAGGTGTTTCTGTATCCCACTGTTATTGGCCATCATTCAACCTTCACATCTTTGCTCTGAAACAGATAAAGTGAACAAGAGTCTCCCTTTTCCTCCCTTAACATTATTCCTTCTATGAACATTAATTGTGAACATATGAATACACAGTAATACATATGCATGTTGTATGTCAGTATGCATATGTATGTGTGTACACCTATGTATACATATACACGTGTATGACAGCAGGTACAGTCATTATGGAGATGCTCAGTTTCTTCTTGAGAAGGGCAACGAAGCTGGTGAAGGGTCTAGAGAACAAGTCTTATGAGGAGCGGCTGAGGGAACTGGGGCTGTTTAGCCTGGAGAAGAGGAGGCTGAGGGGAGACCTTATCGTGCTCTACAACTACCTGAAAGGAGGTTGTAGCGAGGTGGGTGTTGGTCTCTTCTGCCAAGTTACAAGCGATAGGACGAGAGGAAATGGCCTCAAGTTGCACCAGGGGAGGTTTAGACTGGACATTAGGAGAAACTTCTTCACTGAAAGAGTGGTCAGGCCTTGGAAGAGGCTGCCCAGGGAAGTGGTGGAGTCACCATCCCTGGAAGTATTTAAAAGACGTGTAGATGTGGCACTTAGGGACATGGTTTAGTGGGCATGGTAGTGTTGGGTTGATGGTTGGACTCGATGATCTTAGAGGTCTTTTCCAACCTTAATGATTCTATGATTCTATTCTATGATTCTATGATTCTGACACCCATTATGTTGGGGCAACACCTTGTTCATTTTTGTAGTGTCTCATTGGAGAACTTGAAACCAAACCACAGTGATGGATCTGGGGTGATTCTCTAATTCAGCTGTGGCAAGTTCTGTTGGTTGGTGGAGACTCCCTTGCACACATTAAGCAGAAGAGGAAACCCAAACTCAAATGCATTTGGCCTTACCTTTTCCCCATTTCTTCAGTACTGTCCAGTTTCACTTCTCAGTTAATGCATCTGATTAGGTTATGATGGTGTATTTGGTCTGGCTGAGATGGAGTTAATTTTCCCCACAGCAGCCCTCATAGTGCTGTCCTTTGTATTTGTAGCTAGAAAGGTGTTGATAACACACCAGTGTTTTGGCTACTGCTCAGCAGTGCTCACACAACATCAACGCTGTCTCTCTCACATTCCCCCCTCACCAGTAGACTGCAGGGTGGGTTTAGGAGGAAACATAGCTAGGACAGACTGACCAAAGGGATATTCCATACCATATGACATCTGCTCAGCAATAAAAGCTAAGAGAAAGGAGGAAGGGGGTGGGGGGGGCATTCATTATTATGACGTTTGACTTCCGGAGCAACCACTATGCCTACTGAAGCCCTACTTCCTGGGAAGTGGCTGGACATCGCCTGCTGATGGGAAGCAGAGAATAAATCTTTTGTTTTTGTTTGCTTCCACGCACAGCCTTTGCTTTTGCTTTATTAAATTGCCTTTGTCTTCACCCATGAGTTTTTTTCCATCTTTTCTCCCCCCGCTCCTGCTGAGGATGGGAGTGATAGAGCGGCTTGGTGAGCACCTGGCGTCCAGCTGAGGTCAACCCACCACAGATGGTTTGGTTTTTTCCCCTCAGATCATAGTGTTTAATCATAAAAAGAGATAATTTTACCATGCCTCCTCCAACTTGATTTTAAAAGAATTTTAATTAAATAGAACAAAATGCCCCAGAGACAGCAAGAGAGAGAGGATATGAAGAATACACATTAAGGAAAGCTCCTTGCCTGTGTTGTGTTTCCATCAATTCATCAGTAGATGGAAGCAGAGAAGCTCTTCCCCTATGATCTGCAGATAACTGAGATGTTTAGTTTTCCTTTTAAGCTAATCCTCATCAAACGATCAAATGAGTGAACAATATTGAGACACTATATTTTCTTTTTGATTCTCATCTGATACAAAGTTATATGGCATTACACAGAAGAAATGGTACTTGTCTATTTGAATAGGAATATATTCTTCTGGAGTGTATTGAGTATTTCAAAATCATTATTTCTTTGTATCCTATTGAACAGTTTTAAAAAATCAATATTCATCACTCCATGTATTTACATGTACTCCATGTTCTTACAGTACTAAGAATAAATCTTTACAATTAATCATAGTTATAAGTAAATCCCAAACCAGATATGAGGTGTTGCTAGGATGGAGTTTCATTTCATGCGCTGATGCAGTGACCCTATCAGTTATGTCGAGTAAAACCAAATTCTCCTTTGTAGGGCTGTCGTGGTTTAACCTGGCAGGCAGCCAAACACCATGCAGCCGCTCACTCACTCCCCCCTGACAGTGGGACAGGGAGAAAATCAGAAGGGTAAG
>NW_009226168.1:7206-21793 GCF_000690835.1 Fulmarus glacialis | reverse complement strand
GGGCCCGTTAGCTCGCCCGGGGCGTCCCAGCCGGCCTCACGTGCGCCCACCACAGGCCCGAGGCGCAGCCTCCCCCAGCAGGCCTCCGCGGGGCTGCCTTCATTTTCTGGTGGGGGCGGCACGGGGTTTTTATTACTGCTGTTATTGTTGTTTCTTTTCCCCTTCCTCCTGCCTTTCAAACGGGGACGAGACAAGCCCCGCTGCGCTGGGGCCCTAGTCCCTGCCCTCCTCCCACCTCACCTACCCCACCGCCCATGGGACTGCTAAAATCCACCTCCCGTGTCCGGGGGGAATTGGGCGGGATTTCTGAGTCCGGGAGGTTTTCTGGCCTTGAAGGACTTTCTCTTTTGCCTTGCCCAGGCATATGGGGAATTCTAACAGTTCTATAGTTTTGCGGTGGGGCGGGGACAATACGCGCCTAAGGAGGTGGCTGGTATGAGAAATGACATGGAAAAGGGGATGGGTTGTGTTCAGCATCACTTGCGTAGGTTAAATATGTAGCATGTACAGCTTAGCTGAGTTAATATTGCTCTAGGACCTTAACTCTTGCAAACTTGAGGATCAGAAGGCAACGTTATAGTTGCATTAAGATAAATATTTGCTGTTTATAAGCATTTACTACGATGTAAGAGTAATGGGCGACTCATTATTACACCGCAGATATGTAGCTGCTCCCCACCAGATTCGCAGTTAATATACCTAGGTATATCTCGATTAACTGCTAGAATCTGAACTCCTGTTCTGTTGGGTTTAAGGAGATAAGCATCCCTGATGGTCCTCCCCCTTTTCCCTAGAAACATCTCTGTGCCTTAGAAGGCCTTGGGAAAAACCTTTTTTCAACCCTGTATACCACTTTGTCAGTATCGTTTATCCTGGCTAGCATATTGGTGCGTTACTGGGTTATGCCAGACAAAGTAGTAACCTACTTTTTTTTCTGGATTTAATCCATATTAGAAATGTTATATGCAGTGAATACATGGGGGTTGGAACAAGGACCATGCTTGTATTGGGATGCCTTTCTTTGAGTAACGTAAACTTCCTTTTAATTGTCATGCATTTTTCTAGTAAAAGCTCTGCAAGTCTGCAATAAAAATGGCCTCCAATAAAACTACATTGGTAAGTTCATGCACACCTAAAGTATATAAGGATTTAATCAACATATTTTTCTTCAAACTTATAACTTGGCATCTCCATTTAAAAGATACATCCACATCTCCCCTCCCCAGCATTATTCTGACCAAAATTTCAGATCCAGAAAGTAAGGCTACTAGAAAGGACATTGTCTTTGGCTTTAATAAATCTGCCATTTCTAAAGAGACTTGTTGGGAAAAAAAAAAAATTAAAGGACTCTGCACTATTTCATCTGTCCTACAGTAGAAAACACTAAGGATTTTTTTAGCCTCCTTTCAGCACACCATGTAATTCATCATATATGTAAAAAATAAAATCCAAATCATGTATTCATTTAATTTGTCCCAGTGTATTTGGGGAAAACTAATTGTCTGAGAAAAGGCAGTCTTTACAGATGAAAAATAACATTATTGGGAAATGATGTGGCGTAGTTAAGATGCCTTTTGAAATGATTTTTAACAAATAACAGTTTCTTTGAATTTCATAGGAGCAGAGATTATCAGATGTCAACCCCTCCTGGACCATTTTAATGATGCATTCATGGATCTCAAGTCCTGTAAAGCTTTGCTTGACATTAAAATACGGACTTCTAAGTGCAGTTGGTTGCTGGTTACCATTCAACTAATAATGATATATAGTTTTGTGAAAGACAGAACGGAAAAAGTATAGTGTGAGATGCATCTGAGGTTGAGGCGGGGAAGTAAGCAAAAATACACCTGTACAATTCAAAATTTGGATAGCAGAGCAACTGATTTATAACGCGCTCAAAAGGCCTGTTATTAAATTTACTTAAATGATTACTGGTTGACCCAGATCGAGATATATTAAAAACTTGTATTAACTCCTGGCTTAGAAGCGCAATGGAGTGCTTCCTTTATATTGTGTGATAACAAACTGTTTTAAAAGATTTCACCAAGTGAATGTCTGAACTTTCTGTTAGTAATTGATTGCCCACTTTTCCCTAATTGAATAAGAGAAGGAGCCTGGGGAGGGGGTGCCTCAGGAAGCAGAAAGAATCTGTGAATGCAGTATTTTTAATCTTTTGATGTTGTTGAGAATTTCGCTGCACAGGTCAGGAAAATCAGTTATGGTTCCCATGGGAACCATAACTAATTCTGCTTCGTTATGTATTTGCATGCAAAACCTAAACCTATTAAGGGATAGTGTAGCTCTGGAACTGTAATTCCGATTTTGTTACCTCTTGTGTGTTAAAACCCTTCACCACAGTGTCACATCAGTGTTTTAATCTTGCCCCTCAAAGAAAGAGTGATTATCCACTGGAGAGCATCTGCATCTGTCATACGTGACTTCTGAATGCAGAAGGGGAAACGAGCCATAGATGAGCATTCAGTGGTCAAATGCCCAAGTTACAGCTTACGACATGCAACCTTAGAGAAGGGAGCTTCAGGGGTCTAGTGGACATTTAGTACCCTTTCACTTCAGTCAGGTAGCACATTCACTTGTGGGCCGAGATTTACATTGGCTTGTGTAATCTCAGAACGTACAGGTTTTTCACAAATGTGCAGTATTTCTGCAGGCTCTGCAATCAAGTATTATTTTAATAGGTTGGAAGGGCTCAAGAGTTTGGAAAGCAGTGCTGATGCACACAAGACCTAATTAGATCTCTAATATTTAAAACAGAAAGCAACATGCTCTCGATTTTATTATTTCTCACTGCACTTCAAGAAAAAAATACAGACCTCTATGACATTCATTTTCTTCTGTGGAAGATTATATAGATACTTAACTCCTAGAAAGTAAAAAAAAATTGTTGCTTTGATACAGAAATCCAAAATGTTTATCTTTAAGTGACAAGAATTAGTGAAGCCGAAAAGAGTACCAGAAAACAATCTTCCATTGAGACTTTTAGTCCAACGGAGAACACAGATGGAGATGTTCCCCACTTGTAGCCTGCTTGCCTCATCACCAGTAATTATAATGTTATTACTATGGTACAGTGAGTCTATGTCTTTTTGGGTTTTTTTCCCTCCTCTTCGTTTTTTGTTTGTTTGTTTTCCTCATCTCTACTTGTTTCTCTTTTTCACACTTCCATTTCTTGAGAGAAGCTGCCTTCTTAGAAGAGTTGGACATCTTCATGTTTTTATTTTCCTTCAATTTGTCTTTTACGTTCTTTTTCCTGTGGAGGCAAAAAAAGCCAGTGTGCTTAAGTTGACACTTTTCAGACATGAATGCTGTGGTCAAAATACACTTGGGATATGCAGGCAGTTAAAATCTAATTGGAAATACATGCTCTGTTTTAGATAATCTCTCTTCTATGCTTCCAAATCAAAACAAATGTCACATGAGATATAATCATATACAGAAACTTGCTGTTTGAAAGAGAAACTTGAAACTTTTCCTGGTCTTCGTTATTTGCACCTTCAATTTATGGGTTGCTAACCAGAGTAAAGCTGTTTTGGGGAGGGAGGGAAAAATTAATTATGAAAAATAAGGGGCACAAAGATGGGGCTTTGGAAAGAAAGAATTGGCTTCAAATCTTCAGTTTACAAAAAGAAGATTGTTTTTCTTGTGTCTAGCAGATACTTTTTTTACCTTTCACCACATCAAGACAAAATTCTAGAAAGTCTAGAAATTTGACAGTTTCAAAATGGCTTTGCAGTATTCTCAAACTAACCTGCATTAATTCTAGAGAGGAGTAGAGAAAGGCCATCAAGCAAATAGAGGTGCTCTGTGATTTTTGCTTGTCTGTTTTCTGTTCTATAGGAAGTGCATTAGTGAGGAATTAGTTCTGTCCACTTTGATTTAGGGTGCTGCATGACTATATGTTTTAGGAGCTTAATACTGCTCCCATTAGTTTATGGCTGCCACTTTAACAATTTCCTTATAAGGTGCGGTCCAAAATGGCAAGCAAACTGCTTTTGGTCTGCTAGTGCTCCAGAAATGTGATATGACAATGTGATATGCTTGTTCCAACCTTTTTAAGATTACAAACAAGGAAATTCTGAAATGTGTCCTTCTATCACTATTTAATTGTGCCTTATTAAACTGGGAATGCCTTGAGGATGATGTGGATGTAATATTTATTTTAAGAACTTAAAGAATATTATTTGAAGTATCAAATGTAAACTTAAAACACTTATAAAGTTTTTTAAGTTAGCAAAATTTCATTTACTTGTTAAGTGCTGTACTTAACTGTAGCTGTCTTAAATTTTTGCACCTTTGTGACATCTGCTTGAATGTAAGTTACATCGGTGCGTGGCTAAGAATGACAAGGGACTGCAGTAATGGAATGCTCCTAGCATGCATCCTGTTCAATAGTTACGGGTTATTGCTGAGTATTTTGCTTATTGTAGCAATACATCATAAACTTTGCTCCCATCAGCTTCTCCTTTTTTTGGACAAGGTAGTAACCACCTTTTTTTGAGTAGCATCCCTTTTCCATTTTATGCATTTTCACTGTTCCCTTATTTTCTTTACTTCTGCCTTATGCTATTTCTTGCTCTCTGCCTTTTCACAGGCATAGAGTTAACTTTTAGAAGCTTTATAAAATTTTGAGCATGTAGCACTGAGAAATTTATAAGGGGAGTGGAGGCTCTGAGTCTATGGACAAAAATATTTCACCTTTTTAAAAACTGGTGTTGGGTATCTCATTAAGCAACTGAAAAAACCCAAAACATTAACATGTCTTGCTCAGGTTACCTGACCACATGCACTAACGTAAAAGGAGTCTGAGCTTCTGGCTTGAGTGTGAATAAGTACATGATTCTTTGCTGTTTACTGAGCAAAGTTGGATTTGGCCAGTGAAATAACTGTGTAAAGCAAAAGAATGAATAATGTCGTTCTGAATTTCTTTTGTAGCACAAAATGGGAAAGAAACAGAATGGCAAAGGTAAAAAAGTTGAAGAGGCAGAGCCTGAAGAATTTGTTGTGGAGAAAGTCCTGGACAGACGTGTTGTAAATGGAAAGGTGGAATACTACTTGAAGTGGAAAGGATTTACAGAGTAAGGCATTAGCTATTTTTTTTTTTTCTGATAGAATGCTAAATATTAACCATTTATTTGAAATAACTATACAGAGAGGGGATTGGATGATGGGGATACATTTTAAAGAACCGCAAGGGAAGGACATCCATAAATGCATACTCAAGTGGGGCGGTCAAGTGTGAAAATGAAATAGAAGATACGTAGCTTAGTTTTTGTGCTACATAAAATGTTCCAAGACTTTTACCAAGTCCTTAGTGATCTAATTAGTTCTTTTACCCTGTTCTTTGATTTAGCTTGTGTCAGTATCTATCAAGGTAAGCTAGACTGACAGTTATTATATTTATATATGTGGTGGAATGAATGTTAATTCTGAGTAAGAAATTTTGCAGGGCTTTAAACTGTAGGCAGCTCTGAAGCGAAGAATTTGAAGCAGATAGTTTGCTTATTATTCACTTTTCTGAACTGCTCTCAAATTAGATGAATTTGCATAAGGAATTCTGTGGCATGGTTGCCTTCGTTAGGCATGCCCGAAAGGTATCTTTTGAGTCTCTTTCCTAGGACTTACGGAAGCACAAGAAAACGTTACAGTGGACTTAAAAAGTTGATTGTTAAAGAAGGCACATAGTTGTGCCTCCTCCCTCCCTCCCGTGACACTTTCCGGCAGACTGCTTTACTAGCTGAAAAAAGGTGATGCACTTAGCATTTGAACATAAGTAGTTACGTATACAGTCATATTATCGTTGCATACCTCCCAAAGTGATTGCTTTGAAACATTCTGCATTCTAGCACCTGAAATTTGTGTAGTGATAAGTGCGTAAATGCAAAACACAATGTGTTCAAGGGTCTGATTTGAAGTTGTAAAAATATGTTTTAGTAACTGAAAATAATTCGTAGGCATCCTGCTTGTGCAGTAGCACTGTGGCAGTATTTGTGCATGAGGACTTCTGGTGAGGTGCTTAGTTGTTGTAGGGAACATTCATGGACTTCTTAAAATTTTAGTTAACAAAATGCACACTCACTGGAACATGAGGCATAGTTGATCTCAGTGCTCGGAGACAACTTTTGAGAGCATTCCTCATATATAGAAGCTTACACTGTAGTGAGTGTTGTGTATGTTCTGTTCTCTGTAAGTCTTAGTGCTCATATCATATGGTTTGTTTGCATGGACAGTCTTTAGAGGAACCAAGGAAGGGAGTCAGTTTAAATGGGCAGGTAGGTTTTTGGTAGAGTGGGGATTGCTTGTTTTAACTCCTATGATCCCATCCAGATCATAGGAGTTGATAGAGCTGCTTATTCTGTATCTCCAGTTTAAGAACATTGTTTTTCAACAATAGCAGAACATATTTCTTTCAGTCATCAAATGCAGTACATGAAGGTTACTAAAGATGGCAAGATAAGCATCCTTAGGTTTTAGAGACCTGCCTTACGTAATGAGAAAAAAAAATAACTTGCTTAAGGTGAGCCATGTGGCTAGTTTTACATTTCTCTTCTTTTCCTAGTTTTACATAAATGTGTGTATGTTTCAGTGCTGACAACACATGGGAACCTGAAGAAAACTTAGACTGTCCAGAGCTAATCGAAGCTTTTCTGAACTCTCAGAAAGCTGGTAAAGAAAAAACAGATGGTGCCAAAAGAAAATCTTTGTCAGACAGTGAATCTGATGATAGTAAATCAAAGAAAAAGCGTGATTCTGTAAGTATACATTCATGTACTAAGCTTTGTTTTTCCTGTGTCTCTTCCCTACCTCTCCATCCCCCCCCCCAAAATCCTGTTGTGACTTTAAGAATAAGACCAAATATGAATTTAAAACTGTAAAAATCACACAGCACCTGGAATTGTGGTTTGAAAAGGGTAGTCATTCATGGTGGTTAATGAGACTATCCAAATGGTGGGTAAAAGATGGTTGATTGATGTGATGACTAAAAGTTCTTGCATTGTCCAATGATGCTTACGGAATAATTGAAAGTAAGACTGGTTAAGAGTTATTTATGAATGATATTAAGTGGTCAGTTTGTATTAGAGCAGAAAGTTCATGAATGGAACAAAGATGAAGTTCTGTTTTGGCTTTCATATTTAGTATATGATTTTAAATAGGTGAGTGGCAAGATGGCAAAATGTGAAGACCAGGCAGTTACTTAGATTAGGACCAGATATGATGGTAGAGAGGGAGTAGAAAGGGTGACTGAAGAAAGCCTACCTTTTCTTAAGGGTCTGGGTTTCTCCTACAATTTAAATGAACGAACAACATGACGAATTTCGTGCTGATAAGTACAAAATAATGCACATACCATAATGTGCTCAATAGTTCACATTTTTGTCTGTAAACTTTCAAACTAGCAATTTGAAACGAAACTGGTTGGCAATGTCAGTGATTTACTGAAGACAGCTGTTGGATGTGTGGTTATTGTCAAAAAAGTTGGAAGGCATCAGAAAGAATAGTTGATGAAAATACAAAGAATATTTTGGTTTCTGTATAAAGTCAGTTGTGTGTCTTCATCTGGTACAGTAGAGACCACTGTCTCAAAAAGGATATTGTGAAACTAGAGGAACCAATACAGGAAATAGTCATGATATTCCTTACCACCAGTGCGATCTTGGTGAGCCAAGAAGGGTTGAGGTATTCCCCAAGGGTCCAGTTTCACTGTTGGCTTAAGCCAACCCAAGTCTGTTGCTTTGCTGAAAAGGATGTGTTTTTCCCACTTCCAGGAGTGCATTTTTGCTTTGCCTCTTTTGTTGCTTTTACTGGCCATGGTTGTTTGTTTATCTACTATAAGGATTTTTAGATCACTTGTTTCATCTATCGAGTTTTCAGAAATAAATGCTAGAAGCATTGATGTAAAATTCCTTCATTGTTACTCTACATCTAAATGACTTGGCCTGAAGATCAGTCATGAAGAAATAAAATTAATATAATCTTTAGACAATTATATGTAATTATAGGTTTTATAATTATGTAAGGCTGTATTTCTTTGTTCTGAGATAGAGATATATATATACACACACACATACACACATATGAGAATGCATGTATCTAGCTCTAATGCCAAAAGAGAATTTTATCTTAAACTAGATAACAATCTTCTAACTTACTCAATAGGTTGATAAACCAAGAGGGTTTGCAAGGGGTCTTGATCCTGAGCGGATAATTGGGGCTACGGATAGCAGTGGAGAGCTTATGTTCCTCATGAAATGGTAAGTCTTGTATCCACAGTTCTGGTCCATATTAAGGGAGGGTAGGCAGTTGCACTTAGGCTAATGAGACAACTTTATTTCAGGAGTAAAGTGATCTTCTTATTAACTTTGTATTCTTAGAAAAACAAAGCTTGTATAATCCATTAGTACTTATTCCCTCTTCTTTCCAAAACCAAAATAACCTTAGGTTCTATTGGTTCAGTGTTACAGAAGCAGAAATTTGAAAGGTAAATCCTGATAAAATATGGGAAAATTGGTATTTGTATGGAAAAGCTGGATCTCAGCTGAGGCAACAGCAGGCAGAACTCCAGCTTTACATGTTTCAATAAGCGGAAGCTGGCTGCTGGATAGCCAACCTTTTAACCAACCATAGTGCCAGCTGTTTTGCATGCAACTGAGTGGATAGAGAATTGGAAGGAACTAGTGGAGGAAGCTGAGGTTGAGATTGAAGAACAAACAATATGAAGGAGAGGTTTATTGTTATGGGCTACTAAGAGGGGAGAGTGATGGGGGGAGTTTGCATTGTTGGGAGGGAGACCAGCTTCATTAGCTACAGTGTTGATGGAAGACTTCTTGTGTCTCCTCAGTGAACAAGTAGGATAAAATTAAATTTTTTTTCCCAGTGTTGAGAATACAAGAGATTGAATTAACATTTGCTGGGGGTCTGATTTCTTATGGTGGTAGGATGAGAAGAATGATAGCTTTCCACAGCCTTTGAGAAGGGCATAATTTTCTGAATGGAGTCAAACTGAGTGGTCTCCAGAGAAATGATTTGTCATGTGATGTGCCTGGACTGCTGAAGATTAGTGCTTTGGAAGATTCCTTTTCGAATTCTCTATAAATTTTATGTGAAACTTAGACGAGTTGCAAAATACAGATCGTGACTATTTGAATTTCTAGTGATAATTGGCAAAATCAAACACAAAGGAAATGTACAAAAAGAAGCTTTTTTTTTAATTTAGTTCAGTTGCAGTTGATTAGTTTTTCATGATTGTAGGCAACAAACATAAATATGAATATGTATGCACAAAACTGACTTGTAAAGGCAGCATATGCTTTAAAATGGAATCTGAAGCATGTGAGACTGGAAAGTTTGTTTTATTACCCCAAGTCAGCATCAAGAATAGCAGTATGAAATACAGCAAGTTACTTGCATAAACAGCAAATACAATTTGGATGTAAGTGTCACCTCTTAAGACTGACGTTATTGATTTTTTAAGTCCCACTTTGAAGTTTTGATTATGCTTTAAAAGACAAAATTAGCAAAGTGTTACTTCTTTCATTACATACTGCAATAGGTAACTGTATAAATGGTTCCATTTGAATAGCATTTTCCTTTCAAACAGAAAAAAACATGGGAAGGGAAGGAAAATACAGCTGTGAAATCTTGCCGTTAGCATGGAAATGATTGGTAGCTATAGTGAGGGGTATACTGAAAACTGATTTCTAGCTGACATTCTTTTCAGAACTTACGACCTATCAAGAACTGCTAAATTTACTGAATTAATGATTATGCATTTTCTTAAATCCCACTCTCTTCTACATCAGGAAAGACTCTGATGAGGCAGATCTGGTCCTGGCCAAAGAAGCTAACGTGAAGTGTCCTCAGATTGTAATCGCTTTTTATGAAGAGCGACTAACTTGGCATTCATGCCCAGAAGATGAAGCACAATAATTGTTTGCATTGCTTTTTTATATATATGAATATTAAAACCTGAAATTTGATTTATTAGCAATGTGAGAAGCATACAAGATTCTAACAAGAATCAAATTTGATATTTTTTTGAAGTAGTATGTTTTGCATCAACAGCAAGTAAATAAAAGCTTTCTGCAACTTGTTTCATTTATCACAAGAGAGCATTTGATACTACTACTTCCTCCATATTAGGTAAAAGCTTTTATAAAACATTCATAAACTTCCATAGTTACTACAGAATCATAATGAATGTCTAAACAAACTCACAGATGTTTTGTAGTCTTCTATACTATTGATGTGCATGTATCTTCTTTACCCAAACCTAGCCCTTTAAAACTGTAGAATCATTCTTTTTAGTATTTGGGATCACTTGGTCCCAAGAAGACCAGGTGAAAACTAACTTTGTAGTAATTTGAATGTTATCAGACTGTATATTGTTTACTTTATTGTAAATACTGGTGAACAGTGGTCAATAAAATAGTTTTATATTCTTCCTTTATACTGATAGGCTGTGACTCTTTTGAAGCGGTATGATATTTCTGAACTTTTGATATGTTAAGCTCTCGACTCGTAATATATTTAACTCTAAGTTGTTTTTTTGGGGGAAGATTGATTGATTAATATTACCCCATTGCTACTCTGTAATCACAATACCAGACAAATACCAGGCTTTGATTCTTTGTATTTTTTTGGTGGACAATGCCTGAGGCATAGTTTTTTTCCATCGGAAAGGGCCTGTGAAATGAATGTGCTTTGGGTACTTGTTTAAGTCACAGATAGCAACCATACTGCCTAGGTATGGCTGCTGATCACAAGGCCAAGCGGCCTTTGCAGATGTACTAGGAAATATTTGACACATGTCGACATTATCAGCCTTTGCTTTAATTTCAGGTCTTAACGCAAGGCTATACTGTAACTAGCGGTGTTTCAGATGGAATTATTCTTCAGGCCTGAAGAATATTCACATAGCTCTTTAATGAAGATACTAAGTCATATACTTTAAACAAAAGACTTTGTTTCTGTTTCAGATTGAATTTTAGAATGAGTCCTATAATCAGCTGCTTGCAGAATGCCTTCAGAAAGGCAGAAGTAAAGGGTGGGGAACTCAGGAGGAGGAAGGTTGCCTTTTTCCATTCTTTCTTCAGTTGCTATTCCTCTTTTCACTTGCTTTCATCTACACACTGTCTTTTATTTGTGTTTTGACTGCCAGGTATAGTTTGCCTTGAGCTGTGCCTCTCCATGTGTCAATGGCCAAGCTTGTTTCAGAATTCCCCTTAATTAAGAGTTTTGACTAAAAAAAAAAAAATCCTGTAATACGCTACTGTTGGTGTCCTAGGTGAGACACCGACAGTAAGATTGCCCGGTTATGTTTTCTTAGAAGGTTAAAAAAAGATGGGTGTTCCTGGAAACCCTCATATGGTGTGCTGAGGGGCAAATGAAGGAATTTAGTCTGTGCTTGATGTTCTTTTGATACTGTTTTGCAAATCATTACTATAACTATTTTTCCTCACATAGTTTCAAAAGCCATTGACATTGTGAATCAAAATTTGTCATTGTAAAACAGTTATAGTTAAACACTGCGGTGGCTAAACTGATGCTAAATTACCTTTTTATGTGTAACTGCTTTGAGTTGTCAAGATTTTTTATTACTGAGTTTGGGCAGAATTCAGTCGCTGTCTATTTGTGGCTCTAGGAAAAATCTGGTATCCCTGGTAGTGTGGGGGTTCCCTTGCACCAAGTAATGATAATTTCAGAGCCTAACTAGCTTCTCTTGCCTGTTCCTTAGACAAATGACCCTGAGTTTGTCATATGTGTAAGCTTCTATAGAGTTCATGGCTGTCCTGGTTTCAGCTGGGATAGAGTTAATTTTCTTCCTAGTAGCTGATATAGTGCTGTGTTTTGGATTTAGGATGAGAATAATGTTGATAACACACTGGTGTTTTAGTTGTTGCTGAGCAGTGCTTAATCTAAGTCAAGGCCTTTTCAGTGTCTTATCCTGCCCTGCCAGCAAGGAGGCTGGAGCTGCACAAGAAGCTGGGAGGGGACACAGCCAGGACAGCTGACCCAAACTGGCTAAAGGGATATTCCATACCATATGACATCATGCTGAACAAAAAACGGGGGGGCTGGCAGGGGCGGGAGGGGCACGGCCGCTGCTCGGGAACTGACTGGGCATTGGTCAGTGGGTGGTGAGCAATTGCATTGTGCATCACTTGTTTTCTATATTGTTTTATCATTATTGTTATTATCTTCCCTTCCTTTTCTGTCCTATTAAATTGTCTTTATCTCAACCCACGAGTTTTACTTTTTTCTGATTATCTCCCCCATCGCAGGGGGAGTGGGCGAGCAGCTGTGTGGTGTTTAGCTGCCTGCAGGGTTAAACCATGACAATGGCTTAATTCTTTGGGACCTATAATAGGAATACTTATACACCTAGTATATAGGATTCGGAAATCCTTGCTTTTTTACCCAGTAGCTTGAGGAATACACGGGCTAAACAAGAATTCCAAAGCAGCTTGCGTTCTTCTGCCTGCTTCTTCAGTATGGAGTGCTTTTTAAAGAGTCTTAAAACTGTTATTCTACAGTTTGGGTTTTACTGTCTGAAACTTCGCAGTTTCTATACCTTGTTTGAAGTGTGGATATCAAGTTTATTGAAGTTGCTGATTTGAAGCAATACAAGTTAAACAGTTGATTTAAATTATCTGTTATTGTAAGTGGTAGACATAGAGATTTTTGTTGAAAGATTGATTCTCGTCAATTTGTAACCCTTAAAATACAGATTTGCAACTAGATACAGCTTTTACATTATATTTGATTCTTCCTTCTGACTATCTGTAAAAGTGCACTGTATTCACATTTAAACAACTTTACAGCTTGTTAGACAATTATTTAGATTTCTAATTTTTTACATTATGATGGTAGAAATGCTGACTGGTATTTGTTTCCTTTTTTTTTTTCTCCTCACTTTGTGTCAAACTGCATTTTGATAGTACTGAAATGCAACACTTGAAAGTTATGAGTTCTGTAAAATTATGCTGAATGTGCTGCATACATATGCAAAAAGTTAACAAATGTTATTAATTTAAAATTAACTGATTAAATAAATGAGATATCTTCTGTAGTTAGCGAGTTGTGCGGAGGTTTCTGGTCATTGTCCTTTCTTATACCAAAACAAAGAGGTTTCAGGCTGTCATTTCATGATCACTCTATGTTGATGCTGCAGTCCTGAAAAGAACAAAAAAAAAAAACCAAACAGTTGTACTTGCTCCAATACTACTCCTGACCCCGACTGAAGAAAATACTCTTGAGTTAAACGTAACCAGGTAGTGCTAGGTTATGCAAAATTCAAATCACAATCAGTTATGGCATCATCCTCTCACAGCCTGGTTCTTACTTCTTTGCTAGGAAAGAATAATACATTTTGCTTTTTTTAAAACTCCTGATTTGTTCATTAGCATTGAATTAATTGCAAATTAATTAAAGAGCAATTGCTGTTAAATGGTATAAAATAGTACCTGCAAAAAAAGCTATCGGCATTGCAAGTGAATTTTATCAGTTCAGCACAAATGGATTCTACATGCTTTGTGGTAATTCTAAATTTATAGTCCAGTTCTTTTTAAAACTGCTTGGCAGTTTCTTAACAATAGATTATAGTACATTTAGGACTTAACATATGTTTCCATAATTTCACATGTAACTAGAAGTACATTTTTTCTTTAACTGCAAATTATTATTTCTCTTATTTACTCGCCCAAATTAGGCTTTTGCACTCTAAAAGATTGTCCTCCTTTCCTGTTTTAAGAGCTTTCTCCAACATCCTCAGCGTTTTCCTTACCGTTGGTGTCCTTCTCCTTCTGTTTAGAATTTATTCTCAAAATGCCACCTTTTATTCAACTTCTGAATTTAGCTGCTTGTGTTAAGACACATCTGCTCCGCTGACAGAGGCCTCTAAACCTGGACTAGCAGCCAAGCCAGATGCCCCCAAATTTGTTTCTGAGGCGCCTCCACCAAAATGAAGAGTCTTACTGCGCAGACTTACTGCACCTTACCAGCTGAAGTGCAATACCATGGAAATATGGCTGTATGGTTCCTGGACCAAAACGTTGCAGGGTCAAACGGAGCCACGTTTTATCCTGTTGAATTATGAAGCTGTGTCTCCGCTAGCTCAAGGAGTTGTGGCTTTGTTTTGCAAAGTGAATATGCAGACTAACTGTTGTGGGGGTTATCTGTCTCAGATGTATACTGTTCATGGGCTGTTTCCTCCTGACAGTGTTTTGCTGTTCTCCCAGCCTTTAGTTGTGACAACACCTGAGAGGGTGTGTAGCAGCTGAGGGAAAAGTGTTTGCTGGTACCTTCATCTCAGCAGGACCTGGAAAGAGCTGCAGAAGCTTTGAGCTTCACTCCTGCTCCTTCCTGTTGGGACAATCCCAGCCGTCAGCTTGGGTAACATTAGATCCTCTTGAAGTTCAAATGGAAAACTTCCAACTCCCAAAATCCCTTTCAGGGACTCCTATCAAAGTACTCTGGGCTCTCATTTCAAATAAGTGATACATAGTTTAAGCTTAAAAAAAAAAAAAAATCAATTTTGTCAAGCAAGATTGAAGCACATGTCCCAGAGAAAGAG
>NW_009226168.1:6371-7192 GCF_000690835.1 Fulmarus glacialis | reverse complement strand
GAATGGTGCTTTTCTTCCTTGTCGAGTGCTGTGGGATTTATTAACATGGTGAGAGAATTGGATGTGATTCCCAGGGCTCCAGATGGCACCTGCCAGATGGGAGCTCATATTCTTATGTCTAAAGCTGCTGGCGTTGATGGTATGGTGTTTGAGAATGCAATAACCTTTGGTGATGGATTTTCTTACTAGAACATGGTTTTAATAAGTGATCAAGTACTCCCATTCATTGCAGTGTCTGCAAAATTATTTTAATCCCGTGAAAAGGTATGGTGTTGGATGGCAGAGTTTGGTTTGTTTCCTTGGTTGAATGTACAAATCCCTCAGATTTGCTAGACCAGCGGTGGCATCATTGGCTTCTACATCTGATTCCTCCTTCCCAAAAATGGTTTTCTTACTCAGGTGCACTGCTCTGCACAGAGTTCCCATTTTAAATCTGTGTGTATTTTTGCTTCAAAATCTTTGTCAAAAACACTGGGCCTTGTTGCCTGACTTTTTATAAGCAGGGTCAACAATCAGGAAGTTCTGTCTTTATAAAGAAAAGGCATGTTAAAGAAACTTAGAATCATAGAATCATTTAGATTGGAAAAGACCCTTAATATCATGGAGTCCAACTGTAACCTAACACTGCCAAGTCCACCACTAAACCGTGTCCCTAAGCACCACGTCTACACATCTTTTAAATACCTCCAGGGATGGTGACTCAACCACTTCCCTGGGCAGCCTGTTCCAGCGCTCGACAGCCCTTTCAGTGAAGAAATTTCTCCTACTGTCCAATCTAAACCTCCCCTGGTGCCACTTGAGGCCATTTCCCCTCCTCCTAT
>NW_009226168.1:1027-5143 GCF_000690835.1 Fulmarus glacialis | reverse complement strand
CCTGGGTGTGTCGAATCGGAGTAGCAGGTCGCTAACCATTTCCCCTTGGATTAAGGGGGCTTCATTCTGCTCCTCATCTCTATCTTCCAGCTCAGCAGGCTGCATACCCTGAGAACAATTGGTCTTACTGTTGACGACTGAGGCGAAGAAGGCATTAAGTGCTTCAGCCTTTTCCTCAGCCTTTGTCACTATGTTTTCCCCCACATCCAATAAAGGATGAAGATTCTCCTTAGCCCTTCTTTTGTTGCTAATGTATTTATAGAAACATTTTTGTCTTTTATGGCAGTAGACAGAATAAAGTATAGTTGGACTTTGGCCCTTCTCACGACATCCTTGTAGTCCTCCTGAGTTGCCTGCCCCTTCTTCTAAAGGTCATAAACTCTCCTTTTGTTCCTGCATTCCAGCCAAAGCTCTCTGTTCAGCCAGGCTGGTCTTCTTCCCTTTCAGCACATGGGGACAGCCTGCTCCTGGGCCTTGAAGATTTCCTTCCTGAAGAATGTCCAGCCTTCCTGGACTCCTTTGCCCTTCAGGACTGCCTCCCAAGAGACTCTGTCAACCAGCCTCCTAAACAGGCCAAAGTCTGCCCTCCAGAAGTCCAAGGTAGCAGTTCTGCTGACCCCCCTCCTTACTTCTCCAAGAATCAAAAACTCTATCATTTCATGATCACTGTGCCCAAGACAGCCTCCAACCGTCACATCACCCACAAGTCCTTCTCTGTTCGCAAACAACAGGTCCAGCGCGGCCCCTTCCCTAGTTGGCTCACTTACCAACTTGTCTAAGATACAAATGTGCTGATACTGCTTAATTTTGTCCAAGGAATTTTTACTAAAGATAGTTCTAATCTCAAGATAGGACGTGGAGACTTTATGCAACGTAGTATCACAAGATTGTAAGTGCAACACCATTGCCCATCCAGAGCAAAGACGAATTACGTCTCTTTGGATGGAAGATGACCAAATCTCACCTCGTTCCCAACTTGAAGGTATTTTAAATTCCAGAACTGGGAATATTTGTTTGCACATTTAAAGGCACTTGCCTGCTCTGGGAAATCATAATGAAAGGAAGATGGTAATTTTTTTTTTTTTTGCTTCTCAATCATTTCTAGATTAAATGCTTTCAATCACAAATGGTGTCTTTCAGCTAATGCCTCTGCTGTGTACTGTGGCACTGAGCCACTGCCTTTTCTTTTTCCATCATCTTCTTCATTAGGCTGAAGGTTTTTCTTGGGCCTGAGATCCAAGACTCAATTGGTTTAGCTTGTTAGAGCTCTTCATTTGTAGGAGTTTTTACAGACTGAAAGACTACCTTGGTTATACATCTCATTATTTTTATTTTAAGTATCAGCTAACCTGCTCCTAATGAAGCAGAACTGTAAGTTTCATTCATGCTTAGTAAAAGATGTATTCCTTTTTTTGTTTTCTGGAGTGGTTTGATATTTTGTGGTGATGTATATAGAGGCAGCTGTTCACAGACACTATGTGTATATTGAAGCAAAGTGATGCTCTGCATGAACGTTTTTCATACTGGAATGCTGCTTTTTGGGCTTAACTTCTGAAATTGTTTCTCACAGTATTTCTACCTGAAGGGAGAAGAACAAGGAAGAGAAGTCTCACAGGAGCACACTTCTGCAAGTCACAGCTCAGCTTTTCATACTCAGCAGATTTAAAATAGGAGTTTAAAGTCACAGCTCAGCTTTTCACACTCAGCAGATTTAAAACAGGAGTTTGTACTTTCTACCTGTATACTCAAGCTGAAACTTCAGACCTTGCAAGGCTTGCTTTCCTTGGTTTCATCCCTTTTAGATGCTTCAGAGGAGACATTCTGTTGTAGAGGAATTAGCTTCTCTCTGATCAGTGTTGGGTTTAGCCACTGTACACAGAATTCCTCCAAGCAGGAAGGTCTAATAAGGAACATCATAAGAGATTGGTTATAATATATTTAAATGCTGACAAGTTGTGATTTTCCTTCAATGCCATGATGCTTCAGAGTTTATACGCTTAAAGCTTATGTTTAGTTCTTGCTGTAGAGTTTTTTGGCAGAAGAATATAGGCAGAGGAAACATTTGTATTGCAACTTCTCACCAGCTTGACAGGTAAAAACAGTGAATTATAACAAACACAAAGGGGATGATTTGAAGTAATTTAATGCATTACGTTCATGTATCAGGGCATGGCATCAATGTAACAGATGTTGGCAGGCATGGTAAGAAGAGAGGTGGTTTGCATGGTCAGGAAAATAGATGATATCTGAAAACCCCTCTGAAACATAGCCTATGCTGCAGAAACCTCTGCAAGTCCCTGCTTTTGATATTTGTGGTGTGAGTCTGTGGGTAACTACGACAGCGACAGGAGCTCTACCAGCTCCTGGGGTGTTAGAGGCTGTGAAGACAGCTCTTTCTGTGAAGAGACCATTGGTACAGGGCTGACATTGGGGCCCATGAATGGACATGCCAGCCAGCGCCAAAGGGACACCAGTCCTTTGCCCAGCAGAGAAAAACTCATCAATACTGCCCTTTATCAAGCACGCAATGTGTTTCTCTAACAGAGAGAAGAGATTTCAATCCATCGCCTCC
Organism: Fulmarus glacialis; assembly: GCF_000690835.1. Classification (NCBI taxonomy): domain Eukaryota; kingdom Metazoa; phylum Chordata; class Aves; order Procellariiformes; family Procellariidae; genus Fulmarus; species Fulmarus glacialis. The sequence goes on along the minus strand of NW_009226168.1, from coordinate 2,571 downwards.
TTTCCCCCACAGCCTGGCTCTTCTCCCGGCTGGGGAGGTCACTATTTCTTGATCCTTTACTTCTAGAACCCATCCTTCGCTTTCGGTACCAATTCAGAACACGGCATGAATCGGCAACAAGCTGTCCCTTCACGGCTTCTCCTGTTTCCTGCCTTTGCTTATGAACGGCTCTTGCAACAGCATTGCTGCTGCAGTTCCCTCCAGCTTGTCTCCCTTTGCCTCGGCTGCAGCTCTGCTGTTTCGAACTGGTGTCCTCAGCACAGGCCCTCCATTGGACTTACCCCTGCTGCTGTGATGTGAGGGTTTATTTGCACTAATCCGGGAGATAGGTATAGATATAGAGATATAGACATGTGGATGTAGATGCAGATATAGATATAGATATAGTTATAGAAATAGGTATAAATAAGTGTGTTTGTTGTGTGTGTGTGTTTACTATTTTTTCCGGGTTGTTTCTAAGAGGTGATTACGCTCGTTTTGTACCAGGAGTGGGCAGAGGCAGTAGTATTTTCTACTGTTGTTTTCAATGTGAATAATGGTGTTTTGCCTAAAAGAACAGTTTGTTCAGACAGACACAAAAATTTCCTCAGTTCAGATAGGAACCCAGCTGGGGCTGTCTTCTGCAGCCTACAGAAACATCTCCAATTACAAACTCGGTGATCTTCCCTTTTCCCCTGATAGACAACCACTCAAGAAATAAGCCTTATGGGAGAGAGACCAACAGTCATTCTGTATTTCAAGGGTGTGAACAAACTTGCTGGGGTGATTTGTTGTCAACCTCTAAATATCTACCCTCTGAACAGTACCCTTTCCTGAAGTGATATTTAGCTGAGGTTTTTTAAACTATTTGGTTTTAAACTAGTTTTTTAAACTATTAAACAAGTAACTGAGTCAGTTACTTGTTTTTCCTGAGTGCTGCAGGGAAAACCTGCTCAGTCCACGCGGCTTGAACCAAATTGAGATCAAAGCGCTTTATTGATCTGTCAACAACATGAAATTAAGCAGCAATCAGTAAAGTGTTGCATTCAAGATCAATAGTAGTAATAAAACAGGTAAACCTCCAAACTAGGCACTTATTAACGTTAATAAAACCAGCAAATTTCTAAACACTGTCTGTAACAAACGCAAAAGAGATTTCTTAAATGCTACATGCCTTTCCATAGGAAAGGCAAGCATTGTGCAAAGCCCTGGTGAGAAGTCACCTGTACCACTATGGACATTTCTCATTACTTGGATTCAAGAAAGATAAATTCCATCTAGGATGAAGGCAAACAAAGACTAAGCAGTTGATTAGGGGCATGGAGGGCCTACAGAAGAAGAAGAAGGGGCAAGATAAAGGCTGACAGAGTTGCCATCACTTTCAAGAAAGATACCAAGGATGAAGGCTGTCATGGTTTAACTCCAGCTGGCAACTAAGCACCACGCAGCCGCTTGCTCGCTCCCCCCGATGGGATGGGGGAGAGAATCCAACGAGTAAAAGTGAGAAAACTCGTGGGTTGAGATAAAGACAGTTTAATAGGTAAAGCGAAAGCTGCACACACAAG
>NW_009226168.1:0-748 GCF_000690835.1 Fulmarus glacialis | reverse complement strand
GCTGGTGGGGTGGGGTGAGAAGCAGAAAAGGCCTTGACTCTGTGCAAGCACTGCTCAGCAGTAACGAAAACATCCCTGTGTTATCAACACTGTTTCCAGCACAAATCCAAAACATAGCCCCATGCTAGCTACTATGAAGAAAATTAACTCTATCCCAGCCAAAACCAGCACAAAGACCAAAGGAGGAAAAGAGCTATTGAAGTGCAAGGAAAAATATGGCCAAGAACACAAAGGACTTCTTTCCAAGAAGACCTCACCATAAGCAGTGTAGTAGCAAATGTCACTTGGTGCATTGATAAGGAATGGTGAGGACATCCTGCATGCTCTCTACGTGTCTCCAAAGTTCATGCAGAGGAAAGCAAACCCCTTTCTTTCACCTCTTGCATTGCCACAATCAAATGAATGTATACGGTATAAACGCCCTTATTAGGGCCTTATAGTCTGAACGTACAGATTAATTTACAAGGACACCCAGCAGCTGTGCCCAGTGCATGGCCACCAAGGGCAGGGACATCTGGCTGGGCCTCCTGGGCACAGGGACTGCCTCGGGGCCAGCACCCCAAAGGCCTTCCTCTGAAGGATGCTGGGCGGAGGGGCGGCAGAGGAGTGGTGGGCGGGTCTGCAGGGGGCCCTGTCACCCCCACGTCACAGTGCCACCACCCAGCAACGCAGCAGTCACAATGCCCCGGGGCAGGATAAAGGGAGCATCCTCCTGTGTCCCGCTGCCCGCCTGCCTGGATTTGCCACT
>NW_009226167.1:0-18105 GCF_000690835.1 Fulmarus glacialis | reverse complement strand
GCCAGCCTGGGACCCTCCCCCGCCGGGGGGTGAGTCCTGAGCCCGCCGAGCTGGCAGGAGGCACCGGAGGACGGGGAGCCGCCCTGTCCCCGTCTCCAGGGTCCCCCCCGTGACACCTGATGGGCTTCTGGTGCACCGGGGGTGATCCCTGGGATGGAAAAGAAAGAGACCGGGAGGGTGGGAGGTCACTCGTTGACCGGTATCTTAGTGAGCGCTGCCTAAATGCATTCGGAGATCTGTCAGAGAATGACACTGCGGGATTGGAAACCCTTTCAAAAACGCGTACCAAACCAAACGAAGAGCCCATGTTTGTGACACGGGAAAAGCCAACCCTCCTAAGCCTGGCTTCCTAAGGAAATACAGCTTGTGCAGTTGTGCTCTGTGTGCGTGCCAGTAACTTCCGAGCCAGTTAAACAATTTAAATTACGTTTGACAACTCCAAATTTCAGAAAAATAGACAACTGCGTAGAAGAGGTCATCTCTTTTACTCCTCTTGCACATAGGACGACTGTATCCTGAGTCCAACAGCATCCAACAGTCACCAGGGAATCCACAGGAGGGTTCTACTCAACTATTCCCTAGGGAAATCACACTTCACTGGTCCTGATGCTCACAAAAGTCCTTTCTGGATGGGAGGGAAAGAACTTGAGGGAGGAAAAAGTGTGCAGAAGTAATGCTGTTACTCCCAGTAACAATCAATAGCTCAGGAGCAAGGGCATTAGTAAATTGGACATTGCACCCACATATAACAACAGAGAGAGCACTAATTAATTTGCAGTCCTGCAAGTGGTCCTGTGCAAACGGGTCCTTGTGCTGATAAGAAGTCCTGTTTATTTCATGATGCTCTACAAGATGGGGGGATGCAGATCTGGACCCTCAGAGCTTATTAGAAGAACAAGAGACAACAAAAACATCTAACAGGGCAGTGCAAAGGAAAAAAGATGCGCCAGCATCTCTGTACAAATATCTCTGCTAACGCCTCATATATCTGGTAATGAACAGTTACAAGGCTCCCCAGGTGCAGATATTTGTTAGCATTGGCTTTCTTTTTTTCCTATTGTGATATAAAAATAGGGAGATACACACAGAATTTAACAGTTATGGTCCCAAATCCATAATAGCAAAACTAGATTACACAACCAGATCACATCTGTAATGTACGTTTTGTTATAGTCTATTGCTTAAGACAGGCAATCATTTCAAGCTCTGATATTTTCTTGTAATGTTTGGGCCCATGTTTTTCCATTTCTGTTTCACTATTCATTTATTTGTGTCACAGCATGATCCTACCTCTCCTTGGTCTTTGTGGCAGAGTAGGGGATTTCCATTTCTTTATTAGACACAGTTTGACACGAGGTAATAGCCTTGTTCCTCATTTGATTCCCTTGCAAAGGACTCGGGGTGCTGTTTTCCAAGAGGCTGGCTTGTCATACGCCTTGAGCAGCAGATCATGGTGCTTTCAGGCAGAGATTACATTTGTGCTCTGCAGACCTGTCAAACTGGGCTCCCTTGGTCCTCCCTCTGCACTCCCCCGTAACAATCTCACACATTTACCCCTGCACTGTCACAGGACCATTTCAGGACCCGCCACGCCAGGCAGTTTTGCTGTGTACCTGGTGAATAAACCACAAAAATGTGTGTCTATCTGTCTAGCTGTCCGACTCCTACCCCTGTTTTGTGGGCTAATGCCCAGATCTCATGCAGAGGGTTTCTAGGAAACTGAGTGGCCTTAGTCCTGCACAAAACACCACAGTTATAAACAGCTCCAGATTCTATAGAGAAGATCCCTTCCTCATCAGAGACACTCTTGGCATTTTTCCAACAACTGCCCCCCGCCCCCCTCCAGTGACATCATTACTCTGATATTTTGGAAAGAAGTACAGGGCAATGTATCCTAAGACTTGTATGTATTTTCTGTTTTCCATCCGGATTCTATGAAAGTGTTTTGTAAATGAACAAAAGTCAACTATATGTGACCCCAGCTTTCAAATCTTCCACATGCTCGCATAGACACAATAGTGCTCTTACATGCTCAACTGTGCAATTTAAGGGGCCACTACTGAAAACGAGCTTCCCGAGTTTATAGTGCTTTCACTGTCATGAAGGAACTGCTTTGTGAATCCCAGCCAGCACTGAATTGAGTTTTGCACTTAAGGCTGGGGTTTACATTCTTTGTGTTGTGTAAAAGATATAGTATATCCTCTGTGAACTTAAAGCGTAATAGCAACCTTGGATGAAACCAATTTTACCATAGATAAACTTGCGAGAGGGCCGTTTTACTTGTTTTCTGATAAATACATCACTGAAATGAAATCAGAACAAGGAAATAGTTCCATGGTTTAGCCCAAAACACTAAAGCCACTTTCTCCTGTTTCAGAAGTGCCTAGAGCTGCAGCCCTCCCGCTGTCTGAAGGGTCTGTCCCTTGGATATTACATCATATGTATCGTAATCCGGATAGTCTCTCCGTTACACTTCTGATAGGCTTGAGTTTTCAGAAGCAGGAACTGCAATGCTGGGAAGCCATGAACAAATCGGGGCAAGTTCCTCACCAGTGTAACTGTACGGGTTTTGAGAGAACCGAATTTCATACAGCTAACCCATTACTTATGAACCCTTTTTCCTGTCTGTGCTTCACATCGTAGTTCTCAACTTCAGTTTCCCTGCTGCTTCCTTCCCTGGCCTCCCCGCCTTTCCTCCCACTTCCTTTGCCTTCAGACCGCTCCCTTTCTTTTCCTATTATTATTTTCTCTCAGTAGTTCTGCTGACATCTTTCCCAATTTGCTGTGAAGGCGGATAAAGCAGGAATCCAACCACGATCCAGCTTGGCTGTGGTTCCTAGAGCTGGACTGACACACAGCCCAGCTCATTGCCAGGGCAGATGGGCAGAAGGAAACTCTCAGGCGTCTGCATGCTGGAACCTCAGTACCAGGCACATTCCAGGAGCAGTCTGTGCTCAGTAGAAATCACACAGTGTTATTAACTCCGCCATGAGACTGAATGGCACTTCTGAGAGTGCAAAACAAACAAGGTCTTAGCCACAAAGAGCTTAAGATGACAAACTGACTGTCTGAACCTGATCACCTGCTCCCAGATAAAGACGGCAAAGTAAGCGATCTTGTTTTTCCAAAATGTCGAGCACTTGTAGTGCTGACTGAAGTTACACTGATCAGCATGCTCTGTCGTCTGCTGTCAGATTGCTTTCCCAGGGCCCCTCCGTCAGGCCTGGGAAAACAGCGTGAGGGGGCAGTTGATGTACTGGTAGCGAGAGGTTTGTTCAAGCTTCATTATTAAAATCATAATTAAAACCTTGCCAGTGTATTTTTCAACCCAGTTTTGCTTTCCCAGGCTCAGCTGGGAAAACTGAAGCTAAATTGTTTATGAGTTGGTTTCTTTGTCAATATCAGCATTTCCCAATCATTCTCATCCAAGCAACAACTAACATTTTGGAGAAAAAAATATCACAGGCCCTCATGCAGCTTTGCCATGGTAATTTTTTTTTTAATCAAGAACTAAGCTGCGTTTTGAATATTAATTTACAGACTTCTTTTTCCCAACTTTGTTTTCATATTTACTTGATCACATGGTAACATACACGTATGTTTTTCTGAAGTGAAAAAGCATGTTTTGTCATCATTTCACATATGACCTTCTCATGTTTCTCAGACCTACAGACCACAAGATGGGAAGCAGGCTTCTAGGGCAAAAGACATGCTCTTCTTAAGATTATCCAACCCATGAACAACACTTCATGCCCGCTGAGATACTCAAATAGGTAAACATAATTTTCCTAAATGCTTTCCTGCCCACCTCCCTCCTTCCTTGTCTTTGAAGTTGCAAGATTACACAAAAGAACTGGCAGTGGTGCCTAAAACCAAAACTCCAGAAGCAACGATTGAATGAACTCTTGGACTCTGCCCAGAAAAATCTCAGTTAAGAGAATCCTTTGTAATAATTTTAATATTCAGCATTGAAGGGATACTTTTAAAGCAAAATGAACATTTTTATGATAGCCATCTCCACTGCTAGCAACAGGTAAAGCTGTATATTACTTAACTGAAAAAACTCAGAAAATATCCTGTCCACTGTTTGCTTTTTTCCCGTAATTTTCCTAAAATGGAGTTTATGCCAAAACCCCAAGATTTCCAACAGCACATCCTTTGAGAAAGTTCTCAATGTTCATATTTCCTCTGAAATTTGCAGCTGAGCTTTTTCTGTACTTCTTGAACCCTACATGGAAACAAACTTTGTTTCCCACAATCTTTTTGGTAATTTTCACTAAGGACAAGCAAAATGGAGGCCCCCATTTTACCAGAAACCCCGCAGTCCCTTTCCCCTACATGTTTAAATATGACAAGAGAGACAAATACAGAGGAACAGTTATCCCTGTTTACAAATAGGAAATGAAGGCATAAAGAATGAATGCTGAAGAAATACTAGAGGTCTGTGGCAGCTCCAGGACATGAGCTAGGAGATCCTGGATCCCAGACAAGTGCCATACTCATCCAAACATCTATCCACAAATGTTTTGACGCTTCTTGGCATTTGCATTTCTCTTACAAAGGGAGGAGGCTCAAATGCACTTTTAAAACTCCAGCTGACATTAAAATCCTGAAGCTATTTTTATTCTCGCAAGATTTTACAAAGCACCTTTCTCCTTTTTAAAAAAAGAAAGCTAACAAACATAGCTTCAGGGTTTATTGTTCCTTGAGATGTTCCAATTAAATAACACTTCATTGGACAGTTAGAGTTCTTCATGATTTTTCTGACAAAGATATGGTACGTAGTTCACAGATATCCACAGAGAAAAGCAGTAACTGCGGGGGGCAGATGGAAGTGTTGAAAACTTCACTTCTGACAACAGTTAGATGGTCACCCTGCAATTTGTTTCAACACAGCCAGTTGTGTTGCCATAACTTGTTAAACATCTGCTAAAAACATATGGAATCCTCCTGGGGGATGTAAGTTGATGCTATTCATCAAACTATTTCACTGCTTCCCTTCTCCCCAAGTAACTCCCTCCAGAGAGCCAACTGAAGCAAAGAATTCTAATGTCTATATGTAGAAAGAGATCCCTAGCCAGAAAAGTGGTGATAGCTCCCCTTGAACCTGGGAGAAAGTCCTACACAAGCAAATTCTTCTGAAGCACATATAGAATCATAGAATAGTTTGGGTTGGAAGGGACCTTTAAAGGCCATCTAGTCCAACCCCCCTGCCATGGGCAGGGACATCTCCAACTAGATCAGGTTGCTCAGAGCCCCGTCCAACCCGACCTTGGATGTTCCCAGGGATGGGGCATCGACCACCTCTCTGGGCAACCTGTGCCAGTGTTTCATCGCCCTCATTGGAAAAAATTTCTTCCTTATATCTAGTCTAAATATAACATGGTTAAGGAGAAAAACAAAACAGCACATCATCAGAACTCCAAATCAGTCATTCCACTGGGCCCTTAGGTGAAAGGAGGTAGCGTGGTGTCCTACAGCAAAACTATTCCCCATTCTGCAGAAGTTGGTTTACATGGGCACTACCAGGTTAGTGGGAGATTGCTGAAATTATGACCTTTGGCATGGACGGACCTAAAGTTTTTCTTGGTATCACATAAAATAGAATTTTATTAAATCCAGAAATTTGGACTGTCCGCTGTCTAAACACTGGGATAAACGCTCGTGGCTGTGTAAAATGATCGCAAGAAGGCTGCAGAATGCAACCACGGTGTCAATGACTTGCAGCATTACGACTGGCACTCAGTTTGTGTGATGTAAAGGTTGCTGGGCATCACACATGATCCCAGAATTTTTCATGATCAAATTCAGTGCCCTGAGTGGGCTGTAGTTTTTAAGATCTGGATCGATCTCCAGTGACAGATGGAGATGTCATATCCTAACAAGTCCATAAAGCAATGATTGGATGGTGACGCTACTCTAACCTCATTGGGATAGCTGTCGGAAAGTACACAGCTTTCTTTTGTTCCCAGAAGCTTCTCTGTTTTTTCTCAGTTATGCTACTTTCTTTAATAAAAGGTAGTACTTCTCTGCAGACCTCTTTTTACTTGTCATTCACCCCCCCTCCAAGCATACACACAACCAGGGCAGAGACAAAACTGCAGAAGTTTTGCTTCATTTTCCTCAGTCTCAGGAGTCCTTCTGTGCATATGTGCGTAAGGCAGCCCTGCTCTTCTGTCCACAAAAGGGAATTTGTAAGTGAATAGAGCATCCATGCTGGGTATAGGAGCGGTGAAATTGCTGAATGCTGCGCGGTGGGATTGAAGCAGACTTGGTGCTAGGTTAAGATCAGTTATTTTTAAAAATGTAGGAATAAAACGAATGGTTCCTGTGAACCCTTCAGCAGGCACTAATTAATTGCCTCCCAGTTTTACAAGTGAGAGCAAAGGAATGCCAGGAATATGCAGTGATTTCCCCAAGTGGGCATCAGGATTAGAATTTAGGGCTCCTAACCTGTGATCAAACCACGTGATTGCACCTCTATCAGCTACTTCAGACATGGTTCTTTACCTGAAGATGAAAACCCTTTCACTGGCTGGACACTCATTAGTCGGAATGACTGTTGTACAAATATGGTTATTTTACAGCTTAAAAGTATGGATTCTTGTAGGCCACTGTGGAACACAGGTTGGAACTATATGCGTCCCTTATCCTGCTGTGAATGTTTTAAACAACATTGTGAGTTACTAGCTGCTGTTTCCTATCAGGAAGAGATAAACTGTGGATTTATTAAAGGTTGGAGCCAACTTCCCCCCCTGGTTTTACTAGACTGATTTCAATGAAATAATGCGAAGGACACATTCTCTTAGCTAACTAGCCCTTAGCCACTTACTGAGATTAACTTATCATACATACACCACAAAAGCTTACAAAGCAAGAGAAAAGAAGCATCTCCTTGTTTCCTTTTTTTCTGAGCTACCCCCAAAGAAGGATCCAGAATCTAGATTCTGTTTGAAAGGTCCCCAAGACACTCTTCCAGTCTACTAGAAGGTTGAATCCAGCAAACCCTTGAAACCTGAGAAGCATGGAAAGCCTGGCAAAGGCTCTGAAGCTTCCTGCTCCTCCCTCTTGTTGTAACCAGCTCCTTTGCGCAGCCTTTCGTGCCATGTTTTGGCACTTGTGATCCTGGCTGTGATAAGAAATTGCAGAAGTGGCTGTGAAAGTTAAAAACATTAAGAAGAAAATGTTAACCTGACTTTTCTAAAATCATGAAAAGTACAGCTGAGTCAAGACTAAGGAGTTTAGAGGGGAACAGGGGTTTGCCCAAACTTCTGCAGCACTGCTTTTAAGACAGTTTCAATTGCTCTAGAAGAGGTGCAGAGGGGAAGAAGCGGTGAGCGGTGCAAACCCTCAGGTTAGCTCCTTCTGGGCAGTCTGCAATCCAGTCTGTACATTTCCACCTTCCTCCTTCCCAGTCTGTGTCTCACAGTCTCTCTCCTGCTTTCATCGCCTCATCTTTTCTTCAGGCTCGTTTTCTCTCACTGTCTCCAGCCCTGTTGTGTTCTCTGTAGGACTTTCACTCTAATTCTTTACTTTCCCCCATGTATCCCTGTGATAACCCCTCACTCACTCACTATCAGGTCTCTATGTTTTCTTCCAGGTGATCTCATTTCAGTTCCACAGATAAAGACACAAAGCAGAGAGTGAATAGGGAAAGGAGGGTCAGAGACAGACAGAAGGGGCTTTTCTCTTTAACCTGACAGAATGGGGGCAAATGCCTCTGTCGCAAGCAGAAGCAATAGCATGTTAGAAAGGATGAGAATGGAAACTCTGGCTTTCTTGGAAACAGCCACTGAAATGAAGCAATAGTTTTGGGAAGCCCAGGGTATTAATAGAGCAGCTGGTCCCCTTCCAACTGGGATTCGCTGTGTTCCAGGGCTATAATCAGGCAAATAGAGAATTTGCCAATCAAGGCTTTATTCAGTGTGCCAGGGAGCAGCCGTCCCTTCACCTGAGCTAGAAATGGCTTCACTAATGTGCAGCATGTGCATGAGTCACTAAAGAGCCTTCACCCTTCATCCATCAGAGAAGTGCAGTTGTGTGTGCAGCAGGACCGGCAGAGGCAAGGGGATGGCAAGCTATTAAGAATGAAGCCTAATGGCCCCTTGAGAGCATTGGGAATGGGGAAATAAAATAAAATTAAAAAAACCCTTCACCTGAATTTTAATCACACCCAAGGGAAGACATGAGATTTAATACAAAACATTACACAGCTGCTTTGCTACACGAGATTAACTTCATGTAACAGGATGAATAAAAATATTCCCACTCCAACTTTCTGAAACATTCTGCCCTGAGGCAGTGAGAGAAATGGCACAGAATGCAGAATGAGGCAGGGAGATGAGCTAGAGATGCTTTTAAGCTCTATGAGAGTCACCCATCCAAAGCTGGGCTCTGACACAAATCTCCTTCAGCATCTCAAATTAATAATTCATCCTTAGCTGGGCGATCATTACAAGATCTCTTTTTGTAGACAGTCAGTCAGAGAGAACAAATGTAAGAGTTAATGCCAGCTGGCAATACTGTGAATCTTTGAAAGCAACGGGCTACGACAGCACTTCTTAGGTTCTCCTAGTGCTCTGCTTAGAGCCCGGGCATCTGCAAAAGACTGTAAATGTGCGTGTGTGAGGAGTGACCCACTTCTGCAACTGGAAGTTGGAATGCCTCCCAGATGCACACATGACGTTTTGGCAACAGAGAAAGACAGAAGTTCAAGGAAACCAGGAAGAGAGTTCAGAAGAGGAGTGTGAATGAAAGTACCAAAGCAGCAAAACATCTAGTTCTAAACTGTTTGTAATCAGTCATCCAAGATGACCTGCTATCAAGGTCACAAGAGATCTTTGTGGAAGAAATGAGGCAACTTCCCTCAGCCACCAAGAGAAGTTGTAAGCTTACATTGCAGCCTGTCAAAGTCAGCAGGGACTTAGTCATCAATTGATTTACAAGAATATCAGCTGGAGATATAACCTTTTTACTTTTCAAGCTGTAGAGTAAATACATGTCCCTTGACAAGTAACTTTCCCTGGTAACCCCATCAACCATTTATGAAGCAAGAGCGGTATTTCCTTAGTGCTCAGCATGACAGGCAGTGTGCAATTCACAAAATACACCTCCATCCATAATCAACAATTTCTAAAATTAACTACTTCCTATTCCTGGTAAAAATTATCAGAAACATCCAGCTGGTCATTGTGCACATTTTGCACTTATCTTTTTGGGGCAGCAGTCACGTTAGGTCCTGGAAATTAAGAAGCTTCTAGCACTGACTAGGCCTTGGAAAATAAACCCAGATCTCAACAATTGCTATGAGTAAGATGGGGTTTTCTTCTTTTATGCCAGATGAGAATTCACAACTTCAGTGTGATGCCAGTCATAGAAATAAGCAAAACAGAGAGTTGCTAGGACAGCCGCGTGCTGAGGGACAGCGTGCTGCCTACTCAGTCTCTGCGGGAGCTCTGGAAAGGCAGGCTAGCGGTGGCTGCGGCCGCTCAGACAGTCAGGGTTATTCGGAACAGATGCAGCAGTCACTTACCTGATCTGTCTCAGGTGTCTGGCAGCAGTCGTTGTAGCAATCCAGTCCCCCAGCGCTCTCCTCTTCAGCCTGCAATTATGGTTCCTTCCCGCTACTCTTCTCTTGCCTGTGGAAAAAGGAGTCTTGCGCCAGTCCCTCATCTTGGGGGCTGAAAAATTCAACTTTGTCGATGCTGTTGAGAAGCCTTGAGTCAGCCCAGGCACTGATGATGCTCTGCAGCTGGAGGTGTTCTGAGTGAGATGTAAATCAAGATACACGGTCATAAAGCAGCTAGTGACAAGTCTTGGAGGCAAAAAAAGGTGTTATCTTTAGTAACCAGGCCAAATGCCAGCTCCAGCTAAGATAACAGACATTGTACTGACTTCCTGCAATTTTCCTTCAGTGAAATATTATCCTCTACTTACTTCCTGCCAGAGTGTCATTTCACACTGCTTTGCCAGTCTACCGTGATTCACTCAAAGGAAGCTGCGTTTCAGTAAAGACTACAGTAACTCCACTGCATTAGAGATGCATCCAAACTGTGAGATTCAGAATGAGATTTATATACATATTCAAGAGGCTGCATGAATTCAGTGGTTTAGTTTAATTTTGGTCAGTGAAATTAGCAATAATCCTTTATTGTAGGAAAAACCAGCAAACCGGTTAAATACATGGATGACATGAGCCTTCCTGTCTGTATCCAGAGAGTACTAAAATCATTTCTTCAGAACAATAGCAAGACCTTCTTCCTATAGCACCCTGATCTTGGATTCCAGCAGCCACTAATCCTATCACCTGGGAACAACTACTGCTCCTAGAGATTGCACTGAAGTCATCTCCAAACAGCAGGTACCAGCCAGTTTCCATTATCTTTCATCATGATAGCTGCTGGGCCATATCTACACCAATGTTTGCTGCACATATTGCAGTTCTGCCTCAACAATGCCTTGCAGACACCATCAGGTGATACAAATGCTCTGTCACAACATATCGCTTGAACCCAAGATAAAACTACACCAAAGCAATTTATCCCTACCTGTATATTTGCACTGGAATATGCCAGTGTACCTGAGGAAGATGGAACAGCTCCCAAAGTAGGCAGGAGGAACTGCTGTTTTTCTATTCACAATGGGTTTCCTCATCAATCAGGCATGTTCATTAAAGCTTGCTTCCTTTAGCAGGATCACTATAAAGGGCACTTATGGAGGAGGAAAAGGAGTACAGACCTATGACTTGCCATCTTCCAGGATTTGTCCTGAAGAGTAATTGATCCACCACTTTAATGAGGCTGAGTCCCCACCGAATGGGTGACCAACATCTTCACGGTCTAGTGTGACTTGACAATAACAAGACACCCTCTCTACACACGTAAGGCCATTGTCTTTCACAGGAGCATTGGGTACCGAGCACAAATCACAGGCCAAGGAGGAAAGGCATAGCTATTCACTGAAATTCAGGTAGTGTCAGAGCCTCAGGATCCATAAGGCCAGCCCTGCTGTAGCTAACAGGCAATTTCTCCATCGAGTGTCATACTGTTCGCATGTTCCTGCTTCTCCCTTTCCTCCCAAAGCGCTGATAGCGGTGTTGATAGAGGTGGGACTGCAGCCAGCTGTTCTCTGACAGGAGGTGTGCCAGGCACTGGGATACTGCGCGCAGCTCCAGAAGCTGTCAAAGCCATCATGGATTTATATTCTGGGGAAGTAATTAGGGACTCCCCGTTGCTCCTCCACTCGCCTCCCATTTGTAGGGCAATCACATCAGGCTACAGTCATGCTCAGTCAACACTGCCAGCCTCCCCTGAAGCCAGTGGGGACTATTAAGAGAGGTTACTGGGGCAGATGGAATATTCCCCACTAGAACGCACATGCAGAGCTATAGATTTTGCCTTTGAACATAGCCTGTGGCAATTTCCAGCAGATAAATGAAAACTGCTATTCTCATCGATTTTTTTTATAATTATTTGCATCGCCTCTTTCTTCTAGTCATAGTGATCCCATCTCCAGTCTGCGGTAGAGACACTCATTTGTTTTTTATCTTCCCTATTTGCCTGATTTTTTCCATTCATTGGCTCACTCTCTCCACAACTAGTGCAGGGATACAGAGCCTTTGTGCTAAGGGAGTCTGGGAGGGGAGCTGCTGCTGCTCACCAGACTCCTTTTGATAAGGTTTGCAAGGGGAAAGGACTGGCTCTGAAATGGTTAAGCAGTTTTCTTCAGCTAGCTTTGGTCCTTCCCTCACCACCAACGAACTGGACTAGCAGCTCAGAGACACAGCCTGAGCTCATTTTATCCTCCTGCATCAGGCAAAAGCCTTTACGATGCAGTGAGTTTCTTAGGCAGTGGGCTTCCCGCTGTCACGTGAGGCTCCCTGGGCGATCAGGACCCGTGAGTTTTGCCAGGATGAAACGCCAAGCTCTTGCAGTTTCCTGCCTAATGGCGGATCCCTCCGGCAGAGTCCTTGCCCTCCCCCCTCCACCCCCGGGTGAACTGCCATTGACCCAGCGAATTCAATTAGTATGGTTCTTCCTTTATCAAACAAACCCCACATGGCCCAAACCAAACATGGTGTATTTGAAAACAAATGGATTGAAACGGCTCTAATCTACTCAGACACTATCCTCTGCATATGTTCCCTCCGATTCAGCCTACCCACAAATACAATCAGGGAATCATCAGGATCCCATCTGGTCTGCGAGGGGAGAGGGGAGTCTGACACCCTGCAGAACAGAGGATACCAGTGGCTGGGGCCTGTATCAAACGGACCGTTACAGTGCCTCGACAGTGCTTTTTGGGCCAGTTTTCTGACTGTCCCCACTGTTGAGCCCTTAGGGAAAGTGGGAGCGTGCCTTGGTTGGAGTCCTAGGGAAGGAAGCTTGTGTGACCTTGACTCGTACCATTTTCCCAACCACAGTGATGCACAGTACCATCACATGCAGTCTGGACAAACCACACTAGCTAAAGCACTTCTGTAAGCCACCACAGCAGAAACCGCAGCACCTTGCCTGGAGGGCTCTGAATCACTTCAGCTACTCCATACGTGAAGATTTTTCCTTTATACCACAGGAAAGTTGTCAGCGCTCCCATTTATGGGGCCCACTGATCAGCTACATCTGTCCTAGGATGCATGCCAGCAAGAAGAAATCCCACGTCAAAGGCGGACTCCCTACCTGACTTGCCCAAAGGAAGAATGCAGCTACGACGATGAGAAGGGAGCAATCTTGCTGGCAGATCAGCACAGCCACAGATGCTGCACCTATGATTGCCATCACAGACAGCACAGACTTGTTTGGGAACCCTCCTCTAACACCGTGCACCAAGGAGCGAGTCGAGGTTGTCAGAAATTGCCGGACACTCCTGAAATCTTGGCCTGGTTTCGGCTGGGTTAGAGTTAATTTTCTTCCTAGTAGCTGGTATAGTGCTGTGTTTTGAATTTAGTATGAGAAGAATGTTGATAACACACTGATGGTTTAGTTGTTGCTAAGTAGTGTTTACGCTAGTCAAGGACTTTCCAGGTTCCCATGCTCTGCCAGGTGCACAAGAAGCTGGGAGGGAGCATAGTCAGGACAGCTGACCCAACTGGCCAGTGGGGTATTCCAGACCATATGACGTCATGCTCCGCATATAAAGCTGGGGGAAGGAGAAGGAAGGGGGGGACGTTCGGACATTTGTCTTCCCAAGTCACCGTTAGGCGTGATGGAGCCCCGCTTTCCTGGAGATGGCTGAACACCTGCCTGCCGGTGGGAAGTGGTGAATGAATTCCTTGTTTTGCTTTGCTTGTGCACGCAGCTTTTGCTTTACCTATTAAACTGTCTTTATCCCAACCCACAAGTTTTCTCACTTTTACCCTTCCCATTCTCTCCCCCGTCCCACCAGGGGGGAGTGAGTGAGCAGCTGTGGGGGGCTTAGTTGCCAGATGGGGTTAAACCACGACACATCTATTCAGACATGTCTCCCATGCCCCATCTTCTCTTAACCAGCAGAGATGTGCTGGGGAAGCAGTGGAAAAGGCCAAACACTCAGAGATCCCGGCTCCCTTTTGCTTTGGGGCACAGATGGAAAATAGCATAAGGCAGGCAGCACATCTTCGGTAAACTTTCTGGTGGGTCACAAGAAAAGCCTGGTAAAAGAGTATCAGAGACAACGCGAGTGGGAGAGGGCTTGAAGAACGCTGTCACAAGGTCTGGAGGGATGGTGCCTTGCCTGAAGACAGCTCTTGTATGGTACACTGAGGGCATGTTCCAGAGATACACTGAGGGACCAGCGACACATCCAGGAATTTCAAGCTAGGGCTACGCAACTAAGTAGTTGTCAGGGCTGCAAAGACACTAATAAACAAAATTAGTCCTCCCTAGCACAGCCCATCCCAAAAGGCTTCCTCCATATGATCCTTCAGGCAGCAGGGCATTTGAGCCAAGTCTCCTGTGGCAATGCCCACTGAGGCTAGTCTCTCCTGCCACAGTGGGCCGGGGCTTCTCATTCAGCCTCATCCCTTAGTGGCAATCTAAGAGCAGGAAGGAGGCAAGAGCCAGGGGCAAGCATTCATTCCAGGAAGATTCAAAGCCAGTGAATCTATTCCCTTTATACAGCCTTTATACATCTGTTTTCAGTGTATAACATGTCTTAGGTGAGTTTAACAAAACTGTGGAAAAAAAAATCCTGTGAAACTAGATCAGAGATCTTAGCAGAACATATTTGAAGACACTGCTGAAAAACATAAATTAGAAGTTACCACGTTTTCTATTCCAGGCTGCCTGAAATATAAGGCAGGACATATATACCCCTGAGTGG
Source organism: Fulmarus glacialis (assembly GCF_000690835.1). Taxonomy (NCBI): domain Eukaryota; kingdom Metazoa; phylum Chordata; class Aves; order Procellariiformes; family Procellariidae; genus Fulmarus; species Fulmarus glacialis. The sequence continues at coordinate 3,807 of NW_009226167.1, read as the reverse complement.
TGGATGTGAATTATCCCACTGGAACCAGTAGCCAGCACTCCAAACTTCTGAGATAAGCCATTCTTTTGAGCCACTTCCTTTGCCCCAAAAGCCCTTGACAAGTTTTCCATATTTTCTAAAATACCGGACATGATCTCTTTTTTTTTTTTCCTATCAAAAAAACCCCCAAGAAGATAAAGGGCAAAACCCAATTATATTCAAAGTAAAGAACCATTAGAAGTTGTTGCAAAGCTAGACTCTAGCCCAGAGGCAGGGTGCTCCCTAGGAACACTGATGGGCAAATTTTTGCACCCACTGCTGCTGCTTCTTCCCTGCAAACGCAACGCTCCCTGCAGAGCACTTACACAATGCAGCTGCCTGACTGAGAACTAGCTAAAATATATCTGAGGAGACTTCTGGAAGGGCCTTCTAAGGGAGCTGGAGAAAGCAGTAGAATCAGCAGTACAAGTGCACCGAGCACCACAGAATTCACTGGGAAAATATATTGATCTGGCTGATTTTGAGATTTGGGAAGCTCACAAGAATGTTGAAGTTGCTCATTTACATTTTTGTTACCCAGAATGCATTTCCAACTCATCTATTTCCCACAGGCACCAACATCAAAGCTGTGGAAACAAGCTGTCTTTGCATGAAGGTTTTTCTTTTTAATTAAACATTATAAACTAAGGCCAGAAATTCCTTCTTCTTTCACAGCTGGAGAAAGCATAAAGGGAGAACTGAGGGTAGAGAAACAGAATCCATCAGTCAGTGTACAGAGAGGGATTGCTTGGCCGTGGATGCTTACAATTGCCCTCTTACTGGTTGAATCATTCGTGTAACATATGGTGAAGCATGGAAAACCCACCTATAGCCCAAAGGTCACTATGCCACCTGCAGACCCCCAACAACATGCAGCCTTGCACAAATACACATGGAAGTAATTAGGGAGGCAAGGGAGCTGGGATTTGAAGCGGAACCCCCTCAAGTCTGCCGCATTAATCCTTGCAGCTGAGCTGGAGAAGAAGTCTGAATTCCCAGGGGTCTGATTGCTGCAGCTTGTAGCTCAGGGTGGAAAAAAAGTGATTTACTGGTTCCTTGCCACTTTGGGTTGAGAAAAGAGCATAAGGGACTTCCAAAGGGGCCAGGTTCGATTCCCTCATTACCTGCACAGCCACAGCCTGGCAGGCTGCTTTCTCTTGCTAGTGTTGCTCTTCCATGTGCATTCAGTTTAGAAATTACATTTGGGTTGCTCTTCTTATGAATTTGCAGTTAAAGGTGACAAGGTCTTTGGGACCAATGTGGTAGATCCCAGTGTGTGGATAAGGGGATGCAGAGTGATAGGGAGTTTGGATTCACCTCTTCCTTATAATGTTGCATCCTCTAGAAGTCTTAAGTTGTGGATTGTGACCCCCTTCCCTGCATGACGCTGATCAGAACAACTTCTTACCCCAAAGATCTTACAGCTGACTCACCACCCAAGAGATGAGCATGATACAGCATGACAAGGAAATCATGGTGGTTGGAGGGATGTGATAGCTTTGGAAGGGTGGATTGAAAACTGGCTAAAAGGAAGTGAGGTTGAAGAAGAAGGGTAGGAGGATAAATGTACCCACCAGGGATCCAAGGTTCAAATGCCAGTAAGTCTTCAGGCTTTTCTCCCAGTAGATCCAAACACCTGTGGTCATCCTACCACATTTGCCACAAGGCAACTTGGAAAAAGTTTGCTGGTCATCATTCCCTTCATGATACTGGCATATTCCTCTCGTCTCCACCCTACTTCACTCCACTGGATTCATCATCTCTTGCACACGGTTTCCTGTGCTTTTTCTCTCAAAGGTTCTCTGCTCAGGCCACTCCTCACAAAATTATGACTCCACATAATGAAAATATCACCTAGCAACCACTGAGGATGGCTCTGGTAATGTTAATATATGGAGAAAAAAAACCACAAAAACCTTGTGACCAAGACTTCACCTCAGTCCCAGGGCCAGCTCCTCAGCTCCAGAGTCTTTCTTTCCCATGCACTACCTTGCGACAGGACTTAGAGGCAGGAAGGAATTTTTCCCCAGCAAACAGGGGAGGGCCAGGGCAAATGCAGCTCACCTTTCCCAGAGTTTGTACAGCCATCAAGGTACTTCTAGTGGTTGGAGCATATCCAGCATACATGTACTGGGTGTACGTAGCAAGATTTTGGTAGTGGGAAAGGAGGAGGCTGCAGAGGTGGCCCCTGTGGGTGACCTGGCTGCCCCATTCCAGACACAGCCAGTTGCGGCCAGCTCCCCAACAGACCCACTGCAGGACACAGCTGAGTCCATCAGCCAAATTGGTGGCACCTCTGTGAAAACATATTTAAGAAAGGGCAGAAAATGCCACAGAGAGAGAGAGGAGGGAGCAAGAAGAGGGAGAAAAAGCAGAGGGAACACCAAGGTCGGAGGTGGAGGTGGAGGTGGAAGTGGAGGTGGAGGTGCTCCATGGCATCAGAGCAGATATGCCCTGCAGCCCATGGGAGAGCCCACACACGAGCCACACAGAAGCAGATTTTCCTGACAGGAATTGCAGCCCATGGAGAACCCACACCAGGGCAGGGGAAAGTATGAGAAGAAAATGAGCAGCAGAGAGAAACCACTACATGCTAACCATAGCCCCCCATCCCGTCTGCGCTGCCTGGGGAGGGTAGAGGAGTCTGGAATGAAGGCGTGAAGTTGAACCTGGGCAAGAGGGGATGAAAGGTGTTGTTTTAATGTTTGGGGGTTTTTGTTTCCCACTACCCAAATTAGCAATTACATTTTTATTTTAATTGGCAATAAATTAATTTCCCAAAGTCAAGTCTGTTTTGCCTGCGACAGTAATTGGTAGGCGATCTCCCTGTCTGTAATCTCAACCCATGAGCCTTCTCATTCCTGTTCTTCCTATTTGTCCCCTTGTCCCGCTGGGGGAGGGAGTGAACAAGCAGCTGGGTGGGAGTTTGACTGTTAGCTGAGGCCAAGCCACCACAATACAAAAGTATAGCTTTTGTAGACCATGTGATCCAGAGTGCAACATGCCCCTTTAATGAAAATAACTGGTTTTGTGGCATACTAGAGGGTGCAGTCTCTTCAGACTGCTGGCAAATGGCACCTCACACTCATGTCCCTTCATCAAGTCGTTCACTTACACTTAATGAGTGATAAGCAAGCCACCACATTCATCTTCGTGCCTCCTTTACTAAGTGAACATACATCATAAGTACAGCCATCTACGATGTTTCTGTTTCATAATTCCCCTAGGGTTTTTCTATCTAATTTTAAACTAACTGTTTACATTTTCTGGATTGTGTCAAATAAACAGACACCACTATATGGAAGCTCAGGATACAGGAAGAGGCAGGGATTTATTATTATTTATTTATTAATTATTAACACTGCTAAGGTCTCTCTCTTCTCATCTCTTCCTGGAATATAAATATTGGGCATGCAATTCCTAGTACAATTGTCTCTGTTCTTGTGGAATTGTCTGGGTAAATTCTCTGGCATCACACAGAGCTGTCTCTGCTTCTTGGAAAAAAACAGGTGAACTCACAGGGGGCAGTTCTGAGTGAACAGCAAGAATGCTTCTATGCTACCTTTCTGCAGTTGCTTGGCCAAGGATTTCCAGGAACTTTGCATGATGCAGTCACTCATCTAGGGGGTCAAGATTATTCCCCTTCCACAGTGGTTATCAGGGAGGAAGGGGGTTGGTGTCTGCTGTTCCTGCGGAATCTCCCAACTCCGCATTTTCTACCCACCTTCCAATGGAGGTAACAAACCAAAACAGTTATCTCTATTTGTCCTGGTTCCGGCTGGGACAGTT
>NW_009226166.1:23875-53791 GCF_000690835.1 Fulmarus glacialis | reverse complement strand
CCCCCTCCCCCCCCCAAAAAAAAAACCAACAAACCAACCCCAAACAAAAAAAGATTTCTATTTGGGTCAACTTGGCTTCTGTTCATCTGAAAATATGGAGATGTCGATATATTCAGTTTTACTCACTTCTATTCGTGTAAATCCCTGTAAACTAAACTCCATCTTGGTCTATTAATTTAATTGGGCTTCTCAAATGAATTATGTGGTTTTCAGATTTTGCTGCTAGCTGACTGTCCATATTAATTTCTGAACTTTTAATTCTAATAAAAATTCTCTTGCTAAACTATGAGTCTGCTTCATTGTATCCTAACTCTGTTTTGAAGTTACCTAATCTATGCAAGATGTTAAATTTCTCTGGGAGCAAAAACACAGAAATGTGCCAACTTGTATCCTATGCTAGCTTCAGCTTCCTGAGAGCTCATGAACAAACAGATACTACAGCACCTGGGACTATGCCAAATGGTTTAAAAACTCCCTAGAGAATAATAAATCTAATTAGTGTTGTATATTTCTGTCATGTTTGGGGTAACCCTTGAAGTTGAGACTTCTATTGTTCTTCCCTGAAGTGTGCTGGTACCTACCATATAGAAATGTATGGAATTGTTTTGGAAGCCCATGTGGGTGTCACAGCTGAAATTGGAAGGCATGCTTGCGAATCCCACCACACAGAAGACTGAGGCTCCGTAAGACATGTCTTGTCTTCCTAGATACAATGCTGGGAAGCACAGAACAGATATATTATGAAATGTGCTCGCTCTTGTGATACAACTGATATGTTTCCTCACTGGCTTTGCAAAACAAGTTTCAGCCTTGACTTCAGTGAGAACAGGACATCCAAACATGACCAAGAATAACTTCCTAATGTAGATAATTCCCAGATAGACTAAGCTCCCCCAGGCAAGGGAGAGTTGATGGGTGGGAGGAATGAAGTTCACCCCTCAGGGGAGCTTATTTTCCGATTCTGTTAATAGTTACATGTTCACTGCTAACTCTCATCAGCAAACGGACTTTCAGTTGCAGAAAGAAATATTTCTTAATCTAGGCTATCATAAGTAAAAAATAGCTTCAGCTGTAGAATGATGAATCTATGGATGAACTGAGTTTTAAGTTCATTGGTCCAGACAAAACTGTCATCTTTTATGAAAGGACTCACATGCTTATTTTTGGAACTTTAAGTTACTTGAAGCCATCTCTTTGCAGCTGAGCATGACAAGTAATACCTTAGCTGAAATGATTTTAAAAACTTCTGTGGTAATCTGAAGTGAATGGGATTTATATTATCCTTCAAAATAACTTATTTAGATGTCATGAGAACACTGTTGTGTCAGTGGCAAAGCCACTTTTCACTTCCCATCCCTACCCCCATCAGTCCAGAAAAGGGAGTTTAGTTTCCAGGCCAGACAGGAGCCACATGACGGGGATTGCCATGTTATATCTAAGCATACTTTTGCCAAGCCCTAGACATTGGGGCTGTGCTGCCCTTCTCTACATGCAGGGAATGTACCTTAATATATAGGTACCCAAGTAAGGAGTGCTAATAGTACTAGTAAGATGAAGATGTTGCCACAGAAGGTGAAGCAGTGTGGGCTTTGGTGTGCTTTAACAATGAACATAAATTCCAGAAATTCTGGATATATTTGTGATTGTATTGCTAGGACATGATAAAGCCTATGCTGCTCTTCCTATGAATGTTGTTAGCAATGTTAGCTCTAGTTAGTTAATGCAACCTACCTGTGCTGCTTACCTGTGTAGACTCAAGCCAATTCCAAAAGCTGGTTCCCTAAACCTTGTTGTTTATGCTGTCAGGCAGTGCTGTGCAATTTCTGGCTCAGAAATATCTATCACGTACCAGGCATACTATATTGAGAAAATAAAGGTTAGCAGTACTGAAATAAGCAGTATCTACCAGTAACAATTGGTGAACCACTGCAAAACTTACTTTACCTAAGGTATATGAAAACGTTGCCTAAAAAATGAACAGAAGCTCCCCATGTACTCTCAAAAACAACTCCTTCCCATCCATTTTGATTCTCTGTATTCATCACCTATTGTGTTTTCCTTCTTACACAGTAACTGAGTGCCTTTATCCTCCCTTTTTCCTTTCCCTACAGTTGTATAGAACCCAGATTCATAACCAAAACAAAACACACTCTCACAAGCTTTTTGGGAATATATGCAAGTAGTCTCGTGGGTCTTTATCAAACCCTTAGATTATTCATCACGTACATCACTATTAGTGCAAGAGTCTCACCTTATGAAGCTGTTCCTGTGGAAGGCCTTACTGTCTCTTTCTTTCATTGACTCATTTGTCACAAAGCTTTCTGGGAAAGCATTTCCTTTTCTGTTGCCCCTGGGTCTTGTGGGTTGGGTTTTTTTGTTATTATTAACAGTAACTCTGTAGCTCTTTTGGAACTCCTCTGTGTGAAAAAGTAAACCCACTATGCACTTAATTACTTTCAGCTATTAAATCTGAAATATCCATTCAACTGTGTCTGTACGGATTTACTTTTGAACACCGTAACTATCTAACTGTATTTAATTCTTTTCACAGCTAACATAAGCAGCCGATGAAATCTTAGTATTTTTAACAGTAGTGATTGACAAGATTAGACTATTGTGACTCCTAGCAAGAGTAGTGCTTGGTGTTTTGTGGCGTGCTAGCTCTGCCTTCAGGCATGGTATTTATTATTCCTCTGCCTCCATCAGGCAAAGTGGTGATTCAAGACTTCGGTGCTGGGGGAAGTCTCGTTGGGTGGAAGCTCCCTGCTCTGTCTGGCACCTGGTTTCGAAGCGGTTGGGAATTCAGCATCTGGATCAATATGGCTTTGAAATCCTCTTTCGCTGTGTTTATGCTAGGGTGGTTTGCTGGTTGTTATCTGGGAAAAGTTAATTGTACTACTGGTTGCTTAGGCATTTGATACTGTCGCAAGATAATGCAGTTGCTCTTGTGAACTGTGAGATTACCAGACAAGCTGGAACTTGTACAGGTGTGTATTTTCAAAGTACTAGAAAACTAATGAACGTTACTTGGCAGGCGTGAAAAAGCTGTTGAAAGGCTATTAGGTTGCAATCCATTTTTTTTCTACTCTGTGCACACTGTCTGATAAATAGTGTGCATTTGTCTTTCACGGTTTCTTAGTGAATGTCCTTTTGAGAAAAGGATTCTTGAACCCAGTAGTAACTTTTTTGCGTCTCTGCCGCACTCACCTGCTGTTTGACACTGTTTTGTTGTCCACCTTTCTGTAAGCAGAGCCTTTTTTAAGGAAAGTTTATAGTCTGAAACTTCTCAATACTGCAGTCAAGAGTTTCTGGGAAAACATCAGTAGGAAAAGACTTAACTCCTTGATTTCATGTCACTGAGGAACTTCTAGCCTCATTAAGGGGGCTAGAAGTTATTGCAGTGCTTGACTTTTTCTGGACCAAATATATAGACACCTGCTAGATATCTTAGACTGAATAGAGTCTGTAATTTTTCCCATCTCCCAGAGTGAGTGCTGAATTACTAACCGCTTACCATCTTCTCCTTCAGTGATAGAAGAAGGTGGTTGTTGTAGCAGATAAGTTATAAAGGTGGTGGCATCCATGGAATTCAGATGCAGGTGGTCTTCAACCAAATCTGGGCTGATGCTCACTTTAGGAGTCGTCATGGTCTGCTATGCAGAAGTCCTGAAACCTTGATCTCTTGACTAGGGAAAAGCAGACTTTCCAAGGTGTGTTCGTTTCATACTGAATCAACATGTTAGTTTATCTTTTTAAATAAAAATCTTGAGAGCTTCTATCTAAAAATACTGAATTAAAAAACTCTGCCGCTTTCTTAAATATGGTGCATGGAGCACCTATTTCAGTCTTAGCACCTGCACTTTAAATCTGCTAAAATGAAGTTCAGTATCTTCTGATCTGTATTTGAGAAGTGGATAGTGACCATAAATGGGCAAAATACTTCAATGAGCTTTCCAACTGTAGCTTTTCTTTTTTCTTTTCCCCAAAAGGAAATGAATGCAGAGAATGTATTAATTGTTTGGGACTGTCCACGTGACAGCCTTATCTTCTCAGACAAGCCCTTTTAACAATAGGGTATGTGTTAAATATGATGGAGTTCTTGAAAACAACATCTTCTTTAATAAACATCCTACTAGAAAATGAAGTGCCAAATTAAGTTAAAAATGCAGAGTTTTCGGGAGAAAATTCCTAGTGAATATCTGAATTTGTGCTTTCATAGTTTGGAATTTAACTTAGGTTAAAGCAGTTGGAAAGTTTAAGATGAACTGATGTTACAAGCAAACTGTACTTTGCTGAATCTTTCATGGGGAACTATGTCCCGAACTTGGAAACAAACTTGAGAGTACTTGCATATGCTCAAAGTGTGTAACTGGTAGGTAAATTGAGACTTACTATTCTACGTATTCAAAGAACACCAGTATCGTCATGAGAGCTCTGTACTGACACTTCTATGGGTTGCAAAGTATTCAAGCAGAGTGAGTGTGATCTGTATCTGAAAGGTGGAAAAGCGTCAGTTGACTGGCCTAAACATAGGAGCGAAATACTGAATGCAAGAACCTTCCTTACTTAAAGCAATGTTCCTGTTGGGCTATGCTATCCGTGCCGTCATTGAAGTTCTTTGATATACCACTCTAGAGTGCTTGCATGCAAGTATGAAAAAAGGCATCTGTTGCCTGCTCAGGCATCCAAACAATCTTGTAACTCTTACACATTCTTTCTTGTTAAGTAACTTGATCCACCTTCTATCATTATACTGCTTATTTAAATTTGGATACTTGGCAAAGCAGCATCTTGCGTGCGTGTGTAGCACACAGAACGTGTTAGGTGATCCACAGGTTTCCAGTAACAAATTAGGTAATGTGGTGGGTTCTCTAAGCGTAAGCTGTGCAACTGTAGTAGACTTTTTTTCTGCTTGTTGACTGTATCAAAACTAAACAGCGCAAGTAATTCCTGGGTTGATCTCAAGGAAGAGATTCATTTTGAGAACTGAATTTTATTTTATTTTAGCTTACCTATCTAAAAATCTCGCTCTCTTTAGGCTGTTGTAGTGGTAGTCTTCAGCTTTGCCTTGAGCAGGAATATGTCATCTCCCCAATATATGGCATGAGACTGAAAGTCAGAGTAAAACAAGTGTATTGCTCTGTAGTAGTTCTTTAGAAACAAAACTAATTGGGTCCTGACCAGTCACCTGGGAAAAAACATAGGTCAGGCAAATAGGAGGAAGACTGTCTCCCGAAAGCAAAACTTTACTATATGCAGTTCTTTAATGGGTCTTTGGCTTGTTCCTCCTGTGTTTTCTGTTGCTGTAAGCTTTGACTACACTCGCGAACCTGTCGAGAACAGCAGAAACGTGAAAGCACTAGCTGCCAGGGGTGACAGTCAGCTTGAAGCTCCAAAAGCTGCTTTCACTGGGTCTTTCTTTGCCAGCCCCTACGTTCCAGCTTTCCTGCTACTGGGCTTGTGTTGTGTTAACCCAGACTTGCAGCAGAATGAATCCGGTTATGGCAGATGTTTATTACTGCCTGCTGAGAACCTGACTTTGTGTTTTCTAAACTGTATTTTTAGAAGTATACTAAGTGCAGGTGGGTTATAGAAATGCTTAGCAATTCGGCTGTTATTCTTTTCCCTTTGTGATAGCATTTCTCTTGGCTACAAATCCTCCTCATTTTTGTAAAACCGAAGATGGTTGGTATTCCTTCAGCACTAAGTCAGCCGATGGAGACAAATTCTTCTGTTCTAGTTTCTAAGTATCTCTAGCATAAACAAAGTCAACAAATTGCTTGCGTGACTGCATAAATTGAATCACTCTGAGCTGGTCTTTTATCTCTTTATCGGAAAGATGCATTTTTAATGGTGAAAACTGTTAAGTGGAGCAACGTCACCAGTGTGTGAAGCAGCAGACTGCTGTAGATTTAGAAGTACAAAAGGTCTGGATGATCAGTGGTGTACTAACTGGATGGCAGTAAAAACATTTATAGCAGTTAAAAGAAAACAAATATTTTTCCGTCTCCCACCCTTCTTTCTGGTTGAGAATAATTATTGATATCTGCACTTTGGCTGGCATTTGGGTGTGGTTTTTTGTAGGATAAGAACTTTGCCTTGGTGTCTTAACACCTGATACATAGCAGGATGTGATATGTGGCTTATTTTGTCCCTGTTAATGTTTCACTGATGTGGCTGGGTTCTCCTGTGCTGATTAACACTAACTGAAAGGAGAGTCATGTCCGATTACTCCTAATTTTTTCTCACATTGCGCTCATTCCTGATTGATAGATTACTCTTTCCGTAATTAGCAAAGCGTGGGGTGTTGATTTCTGGGCGGTATCCTGTTTCTCTTTTGTTTGCTTTTAAGTATACATAGCTAGATCATGAGTGGGACTCGTTATTCAGATCCGAGGCAGAGCGGGTGCTTCCAGCCCAAAGTCAGGAAATACTTGGCTTTCGAAGCATAACGGTTGCCGCGCGGAGCTCTGGCTGTGCCCTGATACCACGAACCGAGCCTGAGGAAATGCTGTGACAGCACTGCCAGCCCTTTGTGAGAGGGGGATCTTTCTGCACTCACTTATCCCAGGAATCTGTCCTCGTGTTCATGACACTAAAGTTCGGTGACAGTTTTACTTGGGCATGCCTGTGCTTCTGAACTGGAGCCCACACCAGAAGGTACTGACTGCTCCTAACGCGCGTGCGTGAAGTTAATTCATCTTGCGTGTCTTTGTATGGTGGAAGGGATCTGACACTGCACCTCGTGTGGTGATAGAGTGAGAGGGGTCGAGCTTCTTCCTTGCTTTGAAAATAATCGCCTTGCTAGAACGGCTGTCATTAAGTAGCTGGATTTGTTAGGCATGTTTGTTAGATTAGTACTTCACAGTCATTGCTAATGTTTATAAGCCTTATGGTATGAAGAGGGGCTTTGCTTTGTTAATAAATTCCAGACTGAAATTTTCCATGTGGAAGCTAGAAACAAACAAGAGCTGCAGCTTCTCTGCACAATCTCTCTGGAGATTCTGTCCATCTGTGGAAATAATGATATCCCAGAAGTGGCTCGTATTCTTCTTTGCAATATCCATAGCGTTAAAGTTCTAAGTCTGGGTTGAAATTGAAAGCACCGCTGGGTAATTACTGTGGCATGCATTTGAACGTTATCCCTCCAGCAAAAAGGGAAGTTCCACCTTTGTTCGCTGGAGGTTGTTGTAAATTCAAAGAAAGTCTATTTTTTTTTTTTAATGCTTCAACTTCTGTCACCGCTATTCAAGAAAGCGTGTGGTATCACCATGGAGATACTCTGCCTATTCTAGAGTTGTGACAAACTGTTCTAGTGTTATGCTGCAGCATGCGTGATTCAGTAGGCTTGATAGCCTCTCTGTTTTGCAACTTCAAGATATTGGTGATAAACACCTCATAACTGAAGTTCTTTCTGGGGTTTTAAGGCAGGGTTGATGAAGTTGGAATTAATTTTAACAAAAACCTGGTTGCATGACATGAGAAGACGTGCAAAGAAAGTTTTAATTTGACGTTAATTATTTTCCTGTAGTCTTCTTTTTTGGTTTTAATCAAGTCACATAAAAGAGCTTGCATTAGTTACATCAGTTAAACTGATGTTTCCAACATGAAAATACATTTCTGCGTTAAACGCAGTGAAGTTTCTTGATGTATAGTAGAATAGTTCTTGGCAGAACTATTCACATGTACTTTGAACAGCGTACTACTTATGCACTAGGAAGGTGTTTGCTCTCCATTATGCATTGGCCCTGTTGTAGGTCTAGTCACAAGGGACAGAACTGGATGGAGCCCATGAACTGCAGAGCTGGAATTAGCAGATTGAGGGGATTAATATATCTGTCTTCTAGCCGGGGCGAAGTGCCTAGCCTTACTCTACACTAGCTGGCCAAATGGATGAGGTGCTGCAGTAGCTCATAAGGTCTGTAACCAAGGTCATGGGGCAGGTGGGGCAAAAGGGGTGTAAGGTGCAAATGGCATAAATTGGGGGACCGTTTGGCTAAAATCAAGGCTGTCATTGGTTTCAGCTTACCAAAACTCTACTGACTGTAGTAAACAGACAGTATAACACCTATCACGCTTTACTTCTTATTTTGTATATTCAGAGCTGAATCTTATTGTAGGTGATGCAGAACTCGACCAGTGCCATCTGTTCTGATTTGAGTACAACTGACTTAGCTTATTGAATCGCCACGTATTGAAACAGATGTAGTTTGCTGAAGAGTGATTCATACTATCTTAGGCTACTCAAATATGAATAATAACAAATTTCATTTGGATTCCCAAGTGGTTTTTTTTCTCCTTAATTAGACTTATTAGATCAATCCTGTTTCCCTGGAGTGAAATATTTCCTCTTTAATGTCCTTATGAAGCTCTTCTTACTTGCCTCTTAACTCACAGTCTTGTATGTTTGGTTTTGGTGGTTTGGTTTTTTGGTTGGTTTTTTTTTCTCCTCAACCGAGTTTTGGAGTATTCCTCACACTGAGGAGCAGAACTAGTATCACAGGTCTAGTCTTGTACTTATGGTGCCCACTGCCCATCCTTGTCTTCTTGGCCTCTTGCATTTGTGGGGGTTTTGGTACAGGCCCCGAAGAACGATCTCTGCTCTTCTGAGTTCTCTTGGCTCTATTCAGAGATTGGGAGTTACTATGAGCACTGTTTCAAGGGTCTTGAAGTTCACGTGCCACGGTTGTCTCCTGACAGGTGTGTGCAGCTCTTGACATCCTGGAGGGGAGGAAAGCTCATCTGAAGCTCTCACATCCATTTTGGCATCAATTTATTAATACCTGGCAGAGTTCAGTGTGCCTGTAGCTGTTTAAGCAAGAGGTCACTGTTGTATTAGAGAAAGCTTTGTGTGCTGTTCCAACATACTTGAGTAAGCATGTTGTTTAGTCCCTTCATCTAGATAACATACCATATCTATCTAGTTCTTCATGAAGCTTGTCAGGATTTTTGTTTGTTTGTCTGATGACCCTTCAGTTATTTGCCTGGTGATGTGTGTACTGCTGGGTTTTAGCTCTTAAGGACCTTGCAGCTTCTGTTTTGGGAGCTCATCCTCTTCTTCTCTTCACCATTTAAAGTGAGAAATTAATAGACTTGTTACATTCTGTGGTCAATAAATACAATATATTGGACAATTAACATCTAGAATGTCAGTTTAAGATGCTTACAACGTTAATTTATATAGACTGGGAATATGTCTATCTCTAACAAGCTTGTATTGTGCTATCACTGTACTGTTTTTAAATTTTTTTGGTAACTGCCTTGTTCCGCTTCATGTAATAGTCTGCTACTCCTGAACAGTTTAGGAAAACTTCATGAATAATACATATAGGCATGGCCTGCATTACGCTTCTGGTTTCTCCTTCTGGTTTGAGAACTGCTGTCTCATCACGGCACGTCGGCTCCTGCCTTTCTGCCTGAGAAGCTCTCTGCAAGTCCTTTTGGAATGTAGTCATCTTCTCCTTCTCTGCCCAGCAATATTTGGAAAAAGGTGACAGGCCCCTAGACCGTGGGACTGGGGAGAGGCAAAGCATGGGAGAATAAACTCTTCTTGCATTGTTCTGGCATTAGTACCACTGGGTTTGTTCGGGCTGGAAGTGTGCCTCTCGCCTCTCACCCTGCAAATACTGCCTATTCCCCTCTACTCCAGTCTCCCTCTTTCACATAACTATCTCCGAGGCTTGATGACAAAAATTCTGAGTATGTTAAATATATTAATTGCTTAAATATTTTAAGGATTTCTTTTCTTTATGTACAGGTGAATGCTGAAAAACTATGCAATAACTCATTTAACCTTTTTGTTTTGCTCTACTGTAACAGCTGGTAGTATATGTTCAGGAGGATCTGCAATGGCCCTCTGGGTTTCAGAAATAAGAATCCCATTTCTCCCCTTTGGCTGCTTAATTTCATGAGACTGCTGCAGGGAAATACTAGAACTTGGAAACACTTAGTAAATTTTGAAAGTTTCAGGAGTCTCTCTTAATATTACTAAACTGATTTCTAAAAATAGTTATGCAGTTTCATCCTGTTAATTCTGTATTTTTAAATCCTATTCTGATTACTATCTTGTCTAACTTTGCCCTGCAATTTCAACATTAACAGCTAGTAAGCTAATATCCAAATCCAAAAAAGTTACACAACTTTGATGGTGAAACTTTTGTGACCGGAGCTTCTTCATATATAGAGGAGCAAAATGTTAAGAAACAATGATATATGCCAAAGAAATGTGTAAAAGGCCACACTGGGGTGGTTGCTATGCTTGATAATTGTGTAATTTTTCCTGTACCTTACATTTTGGGAAAATATAGATGCAAACTCTTGTTTAGACTCCACTTGATCCCAGTTATGGTTTTTGCCTGAAGTCAAAACATTAAATGAAAATATTGTAAACTGATAGGTATGTCTCAGATGGTAGTGGCGCTTGGTTCTTTATAGGGTAGTATCGCTCTGGAAGTGAAGAGGGACAGGTCTAACAGTATAAGCTGGCACATCATCGATCATTGGGCACGTCGTCATTGGTATACAGTTATTCCTATACACTAAAGACCAATAAAATCTGTATGTATGACTGATTGCCTAGCAATGTTAGTATCTGTCTTGCATCTTACACTTGAAGCTGTTTTTGACACCATACTATCTAGAGAATCCATGAAACAACCAACGAGCATCTGGAACCAGGTATTTCTTATCCATTGTGATATCCCTCTGTTACATTGTTTTCCTCTTCATATGTATATAAGAGAAGTATTCATAACTAGGGAGATTAAATGGGTTTCAATTTTTCACCTTGATTTATCACTTTAATTCTGTGGATAGGAAGAAAAATAGGGAAAAAGTGAATACTGATGAGGGTGCACTCTAGGAAAAAAAAAAGCTTCTAAAAAAGGTTATCTAAACAAAGCAGGGAATAAGGATTGGTTGGGCAGTATGAGCTGAAACCTCTGCTCTAATGCTAGGATCCCTCTATGCTGAAAGGAAAATACTGTAGCAATATATGTGGTATGTAGAAGCAAAAGCTATACACAAGGATCAGGGATTGTGAAGTAGTAATTGTGACTTGAATACTTGTGATTGAAGAGCATGCACGATCTGGAAAAGATGGAAGCAAAACCAAGTGATAAATAGCAGGATGGTAGGGTGTTTTTTTTAACTAGAATTAGTTAAAAATTACTTAAAACTCTGTGTGTATGCTTGTGGGGGAGATCTCTGAGAGAGGAGGGGCTGGATGGGGAATCCTATTGTGGTAGAGTTGGTAGTATCTTATTCCTAGCCTGTTTGGATGTTTGCTGGCAGGTGAGGGGGTAGATAGGATGTGTTAGGAGGCTATTGGGTATTATTAGAAAGACTTCAGAATTTCTTCTCCACTCTTTTATCGCAGAAGAGATGAGCAAGTAGCAGAAGCCAGTTATTGGAGTGGAAGTGATGGTACACTTTTTTAAAAATCCAAATTGCTGATTAAACAGCTGACAGTGTTTATTCTAGTTGATTGCGTATAGAATTTATGCATTTTTAATAGAATTATCATTTGTCAGTGTACTTTGAATAGAAATGTAAGTGAATTGTCCTGTAACAGGTTCTGGGTCCTAAAAAAGGAAATGTTAAAAGACAGCACGCTTGTGCATTTTGCTAGAGAGCTACGAATTTAAACTCTAGAGCTTCTTTAAGCACAGGCCATAGAAAGAATAAGAGGACTGATCAGTGAAAAAGAGCTGCATGTTGGAATGTGAACAGGCATATATAAAGTAAGAATTGTCCATGTCCAGCTGAGCTGGCATGGCTGGGAGGAAGAGCGCCTTGGGCAATGGTGAAGCAGCCTGGTAGTGAGAATGAGTGAAGATGAAATACACTTTAGTATCTGTGTCGTGTCAAGACTAACTCTTGGCCTCACTGAAAACTGAGATGATGATGACATCTATAGGGATGAAAGCCAAACGGTCAGTAGATCTTAGGATAATTGAACTTCATTTTACAACAGATGAACTGGAAGCAGATTTGAGTTGAATGCCCAATGGAGGAGGAGTATTTAATGGGGGACGGGGATTAAGACAAGGTAATTTTCCACTGTGACTTGCAAAAGTATTGGCATAGAAGATTACTGCCTCATTAGCAAGTTTCAACTGGTATCATGTGACTGTAGGGAGCGTGGATTATTTACTAAGGTGTGACTTAAGCGTTATCTTTTTTTAATAGAAAAAATACTTTGAAACAAATTATCAAATACTATAGATATGGTGGGAGGCTGTATGGAATACAGCTGTATGGAATACAAAAGCTGTTGATTGATTGCATTGGATTAGGTGAGTGTTGAGAACCCATTTCTCTGGTGAAAAAAATCAGATAGATATCCTCTCTTAATCTCTTTGTCACTACTAACTTCCCCAATGCATGTAACGTGATGCCATTCATTATCCTTCCAGAGAAGATGAGACCTGGTGAAAAAGAGGTTTGGTTAAGGAAAGGTAGGTACTGTCAAAAGAGCAACTAGAATCAGTCTGGTCTGCAGTCAGTAGAGTTGGACAAGTCCTTGTTTCCTTTAGTGAAGGCAAAATGAAAAAGGAACTTGCATATTGAATATGCTGATACTGAAGGCAGACATCCTTCCAAGGTGATTGGGATAAAATGGAGGAAGAACCAGGTGGTAAAAGAGTGGGTGAAACAGGGCTGAAATTGAGAGTTTCTACTGGAGATGTGCAGTTTGGCCTTACAGGGTATAGTAGGAATCTGTAGGTAAGCATGACGGAGGAGAAGAGAGATTTGGGTGCGCTGCTTAATTGTAGCAGGGAAGCGTGACCTTAAGGTAAGCTATGTCACAGGATGGATGGGATGAGGTTTTTGTAGTAGATAATAAACGAGAGCTAATGCAATTGTACATGGTACTTCGGTAAAATTTCCATACGCTTGCTGCCTGTATGCCAAAACTATCAGTTGAAACTGATGGGATTGCTCATCTCTCACAGAACTATTTCCACAACTGTCCTAAGAATGGAGTATCGGGCTCTGCAAATAAAAACAAAGAAACAGTGATGGCCCTATGCAAAATACATCAGCAACAGACCCTGATGTGGGAAGAGGGCTACAGAAAAGAAAAGGCAGTCTCAGTTTAAAAAAAAAAAAAAAAAAAAAAAAAAAAAAGAGGCGAAAAATTGTGAAGGATGTGAACATTTGTGAACAGTAGACTTTCTGGTAATTTAAAACCTTATGTTCTGAAACAGGTTCCAGTAAAAAAATTTAGAAATTATTTGCTTTGCTGCCACTGCATAAATTGTCTGTACAGAATTTAGAATTTACTATTTTTATATTGTCAGCCAATAAGCTGGTGGCACTCTACTGAAGAAATAACTTGTGTAAACATTTACATTAACAAATGTTTGACATATCACTGTCTGTGCTATCTCACTTGTGGCTACTAAACAGACCTTTCAAACTGTCCCTTAGGTTCCTGATGTCATCAGCAGCATAAGACAAGTCTCCAAAGCAGCACTGAAAGAAGATGCCAAACCAAGTAAGGATAGTGAAGATGCCTTCTATGACTCCCAAAAATTTGAGGTTTTGTACTGTGGAAAGGTGACGGTGGCTCACAAGAAAGCTCCCTCTACACTAATTGATGATTGCATTGAGAAATTCAGCCTTCATGAGCGCCAGCGCCTGAAACTATTAAATGAGCAGCGGAATAACGAGTCAAGTTTGGACTTACCCTTGTGTGAAGGAAATGTGCCAGCTTCTCCATCGGATAGCCCATTTGAGGAGCTGGACAGCCCAAATAACACTGCAGGGCATGCTGCGATGTTTACAATCGGCAGCCAGACCAACTTGACCAACCTGGCCAGCACTCGTGGTTCCTTTCCAGAGCGAATTTTAGAGGACTCTGGCTTTGACGAGCAGCAAGAGTTTCGCTCCCGGTGCAGCAGTGTCACTGCAGTTATGCAAAGAAGGGTTCATGACACAAACCTGAAAATACAGTCACGCAGAAGACATGCAAGTGCACCCAGTCATGTTCAGCCCTCCGATTCTGAGAAGAACAGGACAATGTTGTTCCAGGTGTGTGCTAGGATGAGCAATTTCATGTTGGTTTTGCACCGTATCTTCCCCTCTGCAGTTTGAAGCTGAGACAAGTTTTGCAAGATAAGTAGTATGGATCCACTATGGTTTCATGATTTGTCATAAATATTTATGTGTCTGTTCATAAATGATTGGAACACAAGTAGCTGAATTTTCTTAAGGAAGTCACCTCAACCCATGAGCTCAGGTAAATTTTAAGAAAAAGGAATTACTTATGGAGTAATTACTTATAGGAGCAGAGTTTCTAGGGACATGATGATTTTACATGCAGTTCTGGTTTGTCTGTATTGGTTAGATCTAGGATATAGCTGAAAAATGTGAGTATTCTTTCAAAAAGAGAATTGATGAAGACTTCCATGTGAACAAATCTTTTTGTGTGTGTGTGTGCAATTAAAAAGAAGCTCGCAGCTTCACATAAGGCTTTCACAGCCTTATGTTTGAGCTAGCCCCTTTATGATGACTTGTACTGATGTTCAGCTTGTCTTTCCCAGATGAGCACTCAAACATCTCTGCACTGAAGACTTCTTCCTTCAGACCTCATGGTTATTTCTTCTCTTGCCTGAAGTGCATTTGACACCTTCAGAGCTTGTGTTGAGAAAACAAAAGGATACTTAAAGGAGGTGACCCATAAAAGGAAAGATCTTTGGACCTTAAAATAATAGGGGGCTAAATGCCTGGGTTTTGTCTTTCCATTTGCTTTAAAGATCATTCTTGCCTTTTATTCTCGTGGGGAAATGCTAACTGAAGTGAGAATGCATTGCCCTTTAGAAAGCCACAGCTATCACTAGTAATGAAAAGGATTTAGCTGAGAAATTCTCCTAGCTGTATGGAATAAGTTCCATATGCTTGAGAAGCAGTTTGGGAAAGCTGAAAGGCAGCTTGCTGCAGAACCTACTCTTTCTCATCCGGAATTACTACAAAACCAAAAAGTATCACCTTAAGATTAACGTACTTTTTCAGCCAGTCTATGGTATAGTTTAAAAAAAAATCAATAAATCCACAAATTCTGTTTTTTGTTGCAGCTTTTAATTTAGCCACATTGTTTACTAAAGGTTTTAGTATTGTCTGTCAAACGTGATCTTTGGACCAAAATAACTCAAAAAGAAAAGGTGGGGGAGAAAAGCTGTCTTCTTTCCAAGTCTTTTTCCTATTCAACCAAGTGTATTGTTCTTGCTGAAATATTCTTACTCAACATAGGCTGAATTATGGCACCCTTGTTCCTCCTGAGTTATGCTGAAGGTCCTCTATGTGAACAAGAAAGGGCTAGATTGTGACATTTTTGTTGCTGTTAATGTTATGCCTCCAAGACAGTCATAAACTAGACTTATTTTTCACCACCCGCCCCTCTCCCCCCCCCGCCCAGGATGGAAGGTTTGAAGTTAACCTCATCAGTCCGGACACCAAATCTGTTGTGCTTGAAAAAAATTTTAAAGATATCTCCTCATGTTCTCAGGTAAGCATTAATAAGAAGCAATATGTAGATCATCAGAAGAAAAGGAATTTATTTGTTCTTCAGCTGGGTGGCCTTGCTGGTCTATAGGCAGCAGAAAAAAAGAGTTGTAGAATTCTTTTTCAGCATTCTGTGCTGTTTTCCTTTGTTCGGTCTCAAAGGCCTTTTTTTAAAATAGTTTATCCTATCTAAATTACCGTGAGTGAAAGTCAATTGCTGTTTTACCCCATTGGCTCCTTAATTAAAAAAAAAGGAGGGGCCAGGGAGGGATTTTGAGTGTTTGTGACTAATGTATATACAAATCCTGCATGACGTTTGATACATCAACTTCTTTGGGGAGAACAGCTGAAGAAATTGGATATTAAACTGCAACTGCTTCATGAACGCTTGCAGCAGGCTTGAAGTACTGATTTGCCTTTACAAGGGTGAGAGCTGTTATTCAAATTGGGGCTTTCATTTGTTTGGTAGCAGTTTCAAGTAGATACTGCACAAAAATAATGCAATGTCATTCCCAAAGAGCTTACGTACAGAAAAGATGAGCGCAAAATAACCAGTCTGAGCTGTGGTAGTGGAAACTTTGATCAGAAAACAAAGTATAAACTGTTCTGCTTAGGGAGAGCATTGGATATACTTTTGGAAGTAGCTTAAACTCCGTTTAGGATGCTCTAAGTGTGCTGTCTGTGAGCAGCTAAGTTCCTGAAAGCCTCTGGAATGAAAGGAGGAGAGCATCAGATCAGCCCTCCAGAAAAACAGCAGTTCCTCTGCATCGTTTCTTCTGGAGAATATGGTAGTAGATGAACCTAGCTATGTCCAGTAATAAATAAATGTATCTTATAAAGTCAAATGTCAGGGCTGAGGGATTCACCGTTCTATCTTGCTGTTGTTCAGCAGCTGTTACTTCTGGCACTTTCTGTGCCAGAGGTCTTGTTTTATTACATTATTCTTTCATTTGCCATGCACATGCATCACTTCAGGCCTCCTTAAACATTATTATTCTAGTTTAAAGTACACTTCCTGGCATGCTCTAAACCTGTATTTCACCCCCAAGTGCTTTCATTTTAATGCTAATAACAAATCTGCTCTTGCATGATTGTGCTACCAATGCTAATACAAATTAAGAACTGGTCAGTACTTGTAACTCAGGTGGAGTCTTGAGCTACCACCTAAAGGTCTAGGCCCTTAAGTAGAGTCTGCTGTTTAACTACAATTTGTATTGCTCTTGGTAGAGAAAAAAGGCAAATGCAAATACAGAATGGGACAGTATAATCAAACAAAGACTTATTAACAGCTTTATAATAAATACAGATCAAAGAGATTCTTAAAGCAGTGGTATGGAAAGCAAAATTTGCAGATGGCTTGAGACTTCTCCTGCTTTGTGGGTGTACTAAGCTGCATAAAAGTGACACTTCAACTTTATGTATTGGACTCCTGGGTTGCGTGTACGTGCTGATAATAGTCAAACAAAACAGCCCTAAGCAGGGACAACCTTTGTTCTGCTGACTTTAAAGCATGATGAAGACCAGCAAGACCATGGCAGACCTACAAGGCCTAGCTTTCCTTCAGTAAAATAACTGTGTACAGTAAATACTGTTAGGTAATGCTATGTGTTGGGCTTTGGAGTGAAAAACTCCACCTCTTCACTTTCATTTGGAGCAACACTTTTTGTTACTCTGCATGCTTGAATCTCAAACAGGCACTAACAATACTGTGGGGGTTTTGTTGCTTTTTTTTAATGCAAAACGGCTACTTTAGAGAAGTCAGGGTTTTTTCCTATGTTCAATAGAAATGAAACATTAATTTGTTCAAGACTAAGGATTTGGTTAAATAAACCTCATCAGTACTTCTTTTAAGAACTCGGTGCTAGCCACAGGGCTTCTCTTTTGTGCATTTATAGGGCAGTGATTTACTGCGTATTGTGAGACTGCAGCTTAGGAGTGTTTGTTCTTCTAAGCTTTACAAATGATGAAAGGGAGATGTTCTCTTCAGCTTGCATTCTGGATTCTTTTAGTCTTGTCTAATAAAGATATTTTTATTCTATAGCTTAAGTATGGTTGATCTGCTGCATTCAGTTCATTATCCACACTCCATATAATTGTCGAAGCAGCAAATAGAATTGATGATAAATCCCTGTGTGTGCTGTCTAAGCTCAGGTGTCAGAGAGCTGTAGAAGTTTTCTTGTTGCAGCCTGACTGACCTTGAGGGAACCCAGAACAACAAACCACTTTGCTCTTTTGGCATGACAGGTCTGGCCACCCTCAAAGAAATGTGATGGAGGTACTGTTAATTGAGGAACGTACTGTGCTGTATATGCTTTAGTGGTGCAAGTGTCACATCCGTCTCCCCCACAAACGTTCTGCTGTGGAGACTGAGAAATCAGAGAGCAGTAGACTTGTTCAGGCACTGTCAGCAGTGAGGGAACTGGCATCTCACGGAACCACCTTAAGTAAATATGTTTTCCTTGCAAAACAGAGGGCAACACTTCACTGTTACATAGATCAACATATGTGTATACATCTGTTGTTTCTCATTTTATGCTTTTAAAGACTTCACATGTCACAGGAAAATGGGTTCAATTAAGTCAGGATTAGTGTGGATTATGGTAAACTAATGCCGTTTGTGCCATCTTAGATGTCCTCTGCACCTTTGTTAAGTTTTGTTTAAGTAGCACAAAGGTAAGTTTTGGAATTTTGTTTTTAAAAACCACAGTGTGAAGGGACAATATGTTCAGTCTGTCACGTAGTGCATTACCAATTTTGTCTAGAGTGTTTTCTGTAATGACAAGCAAGCTGTTTAGGCTCCTCCCCTCTTTTACGGTATAAGTGTTTTCTTTGGATATGGATCCAAGCAACCAAGTTCTGCTTTCTGTTGTATTTGAACTTGAGGGATTAGGCTTTCTTTTAGAGAAAAGCCACTATTACCATACTCAGATAATAAAAACATTGGCAAAAGCTTTAACAATAGTGAGTCATGTTCCCTGAATTGAGACTGGAAATATAGTGCTTCTTAGGAAGCAGCTCTCTGATCTTCTCAGTGCTGTTTTTAGCAAGGCAATGTTCCCTGTCAAGCAGTTAGACTATGATCTTGAAAAAAACCATCAGTAGTAATGTGTAGTAAGTCTTGAAACTTCTGGTATGTAACTCAGTCTCAAAGAATTTATTTAAGAATTTGGTTGGAATTCTGCATGTCACCACTCATTCCTAGCTCTTTTTGGAGTAGTCCAAACTTGTATTACAGGATAGCGAAAATCTGTTGCTACTTTGATGCTACTCCAGTCCCATGTTTTACCGTGGGCTCATTACATCAAATTTCCACTGCAGAGGCAATTCCAAATACAACCTAGGATTCTTTTGTTCGCTTCCTTGAAAATCCAGTTTTCATAATAGAAGAAATTCAGGTCCAGGTCTATTGCGGTATAACTTCTGTTTTGATTGTGTAAAGAGCTTTATGTAACTTTTAAATGCAAAAAGCAATTTAAAAGATAGCTATTGTAGTTGTAAAATAGATCATTAGGAGTATGCATTTATAGTTCCTCAAATTTTCATGTTGGCAAGTGTTGGAGTCTGGTAAATATTTTTACGATCACTTTGGAAACTAAACCTGTTTATAAAATACTCCACTAATGCTGTTTTTAAACTCTTTTAGGGTATAAAACATGTTGATCACTTTGGCTTCATTTGCCGGGAATCTGTTGAACCTGGGTTAAGCCAGTATGTTTGCTATGTGTTCCAGTGTGCAAGTGAGTCTCTGGTGAGTATTTATTCATGATCCTAACCTTCCCATCAGAGGATATCTGAGGCATTTTCTAAACCATGGGAGTCCCTGTTATTCTGCTGTGTCAGCTCAGCCTCAGTGGTCACGTCTTCTCAGGTATGAGACTTCGATTGTGAATGTGAAAATATGCAGTAGGAAATGCATACATTCTGTTCATATATGCCATATCCTGGTACTCTGCTGATGCATATATCAATAACAAATAGAAAAAATCCAGATGGATGAGTTAACGCATGCATCTGTGGGCATATTTGGACTCTATATTTGATTGTAACTTTCGCATTTCTAATTGTTGACACACTTGGTTCCCCATTAAACCTGTAATTACATGTATTGAATCAGTAACAAAGTTGATGATAAAACCTGAACATGCTTTTCAGGGTAGGGTTTAAACTACTGTCCTAATCCTGCATATGTCTTTAGCCTGCTCGTAGCTTTAGCATTTTCCCTGTAGTCTGTTTCGTTCCTCAGGAGAAGAAAATAGCATCTGATCAGAGAAGAAGGAAACCATAGTATGTGTGGATGTGTGTAACTATAAAAAAATTAATTGGACATTTGATAAAGTATGTATCAATCAATTGAAGTTCCAGGTGCCAGTGATATAACTGATACAAGTAGCTTAATAATGTGAGATGCATACAGGAAATCATTTTGGCTACTAACATTTTTATTTTAAAGCTCTGACACTTTATAAGAAGTTGGTTTCTGTTCTGAAACATGTTTGTTCCTGATGGCTGTGCTAACAGTTGCTAACTCTTTTTCAGCTAAACTTAAAAATCACTCTTCTAGCTAGCTGAAAATGTAATTTGTTAATCCATTGACTAGCTTGAGAGTGAATAGATTTAGGTCAATAAAACTTCAAACGGCTAACAGCCTTAGCTGAGGCTGCACTTCTATCAAAATGAGAGCCGATTTCATAACAAGCTCACTCTTTGTACTAACAGAAAATGTTACATCTGACCTATTGATAAATCTGACCGTGCATAATTCAAAGACTTAAAATGTGGCATGTAAAGAAACCACGTATTTATGAACCTCTTTACATATTTTAGTACTGATACGTGTGGGTATGCCCACATTGCAATATGAAATGAACATTCCTGAGCTACTTTCACATGCAATCGCTTGGACCCCAGTGACAGTTTGACTGTGGCAGGGCAGAGCTGTAAAACCTAAAGCTTTCCAGATTCTGTGCTGCCAGGCAGGCTATGTTGGTAGTCTTGTGTATATTTGCTCTAAACCTAGCTACAGTCTGTGCTACAGTTTTCATTATTTTAGTGTAGTCATAATCCATATACTTGGCACTGTTCTGTGAATCTTCCATTTCAGAGCCATTGTTGCCGACTTTTAAAAATTATCAGTCTGTATTGCAAGACAGATATTCACTGTTCAATGCCCTGCTTTATTACTAAGAAGAAAGAGCACCCAGGAATTACTGGTAGTGCTTAACCTGTGGGTTTAAAAAAAAAACAAAACAAAAAAACCCTAAACATATTGGGACCAAACTAATTCAAAAATTCAAATTCCCACGTTCAAGTGCTTCCCCCCTCCAAGTGACAGACCCTCAAAAAATGATTTTCAATGTTAGACTGCATGATTTCGGTCTCAAATATTTCAGCTTTCTTCTTCCTGCTTATAAAAAAAGCAACAGGTAGGAGCAAGGAGCTGATTCTGAAGTAGAATACTGATTTCTTTCCGAAGATTGTTGTCAAGCTCTTGTCTCCTTCTTTCCATGCTGATGCAAAGACTCAAGTAAACAGCTTTTAATAAGCATTGTATTCCCCTAAAATACAGACGGGGTACTCCAAATGCTTTGTATATAAGGTCTGGGAGTGTATCTGAATGAGTGCAAAGAAATGCTGTCACCTCAACCTTTCTTCCACAAAAGTTGAGCTTTTCCAGTGCTGGTATGTGGGAACATAGCACTGCTGTATTTGTGGTAGTGGCAGAGGAAAGATCAGGGCAGACTGCAAGGCAGGCCGGCAGTACTTAAAGACAAGCTGATGGTTGTAATGAAGCTGGTATCCAGTCTAGTAGCCTGGAGAAAAGTGAACTGCTGTGGAAAGCTCCTGTCTGCCAGGAGGATGGGTCCGTGGGGTTTTGTTCTAAAATGGTACAGCAGTGGGAGGAGAATCATTGAGAGGGAGCATGTGCAGTTTACAGGAGAAACTTGAAGCTAAAGAAAAAGAAATTAATGCTTTTTATTTAGCCAGCATATATTCAAGCCAAAAATTCCCACTTGCGGCTTCTTAAAACAGTGACTGCCTGCCCTGTAAGCTTGAGTAGTTGCAGTTAGATATTAAAAATTACACACTCTGATGTAACAACAACTTGAAGATGGTGAGCATCTACAGAAAAGTCAAAAAAGCTGGGAATACAACCTTGATCTCTTTAGAAGACAGCAAACACTTTTTTTTTTTGATTGTAAAGCACCTGTCTATGATGTGATTTATAAATCTAATTAGATGTATATGGCATGCATTTTTGTTTATATACTGTCTTTTCCCTCCTTCCCCTTTAGGTGGATGAGGTAATGCTTACCCTGAAACAAGCCTTTAGCACTGCTGCAGCTCTGCAAAATGCCAAGACGCAGATTAAACTGTGTGAGGCCTGCCCTATGCATTCATTGCACAAACTTTGTGAAAGAATTGAAGGTAGCAGCTGAGTTTATTTTCTAATTGTGTTTTTCTGATTATTCCAGAAGAATTTTACTGTATCTCTTAATTTTAATCAAGCCAATCATGTGCTTTCAACTTAAGCAATGTAAGAACAGACGGAAAAGTATCCCAGTAAGCAATTCTTACCATCACTTTGCGCTCTGTAATCATGCATGCGTGATAGCAGTAATGATATTGCAACTGAATATAGTATAGCTTGTGTTATAAATACATGCTTTTTCATCATTGTACCTCTCTTAAATGTTAAGCAGAGCAGAAAAACCCAACAGTTCCTCTTCCGTTTTTTTTTTCCGAAGATGCATTCTTTCAAAATAGATCATCAAAAGACAGTTGTGATCAAAAAGGGTCTTGCTTTCTCCTGTGCTTGTTCTTTCCTGTGTGGGGTTATTTTTTCCTTCTTTGCGTTTATTCTCTTGAACACTTCAAAACCTAGTTCATTATCGGAAATAAATGATTAAGTTAGGAGGTTAATATCTAATAAAGAAAGTTAAGGCAACTACCTGGCTTCAAATATGAATACACAAACCTTTGTAGTTTCTCTGGAAGTGAAGTATGCCAGAACACAGGCAAGAACTCTTACAAGACAGAATCTTTGAAAAAAAGTTAGTAGCAGGATCCTATGTTTCTAGTCACTCCACTATGTCTCCTTGCGAAGTATTGTATGCAAAAAAAGCAAATATGTTACACTAGTCTTGCATCTTCTGGTCTGGTGATGATGGTGCTGATAATTGCCAGTTCTCCCATTCATTAAAAGTCACTATTGCTACTTACCTCCCTCTGGTGGATGAAAAGGAAAGTATAAAATCTTAGTGGAGTGAAATTCTGTTAGGTTGTGACCGGTATTTTCCGGGTTTACAACAGATATTCAGAAGTGATAAAGCTTAACTGGGAAAGTCTTCCATCAGTGAAAAACTACAGAGGCTGCTGTATAAGGCAGTGTAACTATCTTGAATGCAGGTACTTGCAAGCCTGAGACAAGTATCCAGTATCAAAATAAAATCTTTTCTAGGGTAACAACTTGAGTACCATAATAGTAGTGTCATAAACTTTGTACTTAGTGACTGCAAGATTTATTTTAGTGTCCCTTTCTTTTTATCCATCTGCTTTGTTTAGAGTCTAGAAATTTATCATAATCAAACCCAGGGCTTCATGAGTTTGGAAAATCTTGATCTGTTCTGATTGCAATTCTCTATGAATGATATATACCTTGGATGGAAAAAAACATACATCTTCATCTGATTTGGGGGGTTTGTTTTCCCCACAGTTTTTGTAGCTTCTGAGAACAAGCTCTGTGAGTAAATGTGCGCTTTGTTGGACATCAGAAATTCTTTCCTTTATTCTTACGTCTTTTATGCTGCTCTTGCTTTTAAAAGTGACTTCAGTTCTCTGGTATGACCTATACCCTACCCTTTCCTGTAGAAATGCATCTAAACTTTTCAGTTAAAAACATCTGAAAACTTCTGAATATCTTGTGCATTGAGTATCTTTCCAGTTATATCCCTGATCTGTTCCTCTCTTCCTCCTCTCCTATACGGTTGTCAGACTTCCGTCTTAATGATCTCTTGGTGCTAGGACAGAGACATCAGTGGGCTAGGTAGCGCAACCTTTTACACAGAAGCCAGCCACTTAGCTGCTGCTAGTTCTGTTTTTACTGCTAAAGAAAGGAGACAAAACTATGTGGTTTAGCAAAACCTGAAGTGTTTTGTATCATGGATACTGCAGATATACAACTGTCATAAGTGAAACTTGTACAAACTCAAATGCAGGCTTATATTTTCTACTATCTTTTTTTCATAAGTTTTTCAAGAGATCGTTTGAGAATCTAGAAGCTTTTAATGTTCCTTTCTTTTCTCAGGACTGTATCCACCAAGAGCCAAACTTGTAATTCAGAGACATCTGTCGTCACTAACTGATAATGAGCAAGCGGACATTTTTGAACGTGTTCAGGTAATACATTAGATACTGTTGTCTCATATTTGAAAAACACCATGATAAAATGGACTAGACGTTTTTTCTTTTGATTATGTTTGTTTTGTTATGTAGTTGATCTAGAATTTATTATTGTTCCACCAAATATCATACTGAAATAGCATGCTCCAGTCTAACCTCATGTGTGATACACTGCTATCGGAAAAGTTTTTGTTCCCAAGTCTGCTGAGATGTTCTGTGTTCATACCCAGAGTATTTTTTTTCTGAGCTTAGTTCATCATCTGTAAATGCATTTCCCTACTTGAAAGTGATGTGGGAATGAGATGAGAGCAGGTGAGATATGCAGGTATCAAAGAGGTGGTTGGTACTTGCAGAAGCTCTCTTTTGACTTATTCTGAGATGAGATGTAAGCAAGTGCTCAAGCAGATGAAGTATACAGTAATTTAGGCTTCCAAAGGCTGCGTTGCTCTCTAGCTGCCTGAAGAAGGGAATGCCTGTTTGGTTTTTGTGGGTTCCTTATTCCATTTGTAAAGCTATACAATGGCAGACAACCTTAGGAAACAAAATGTTTGGCTGTAAGGCTCCCTCCTCTCCACAGCCTGTAACATTCTCCATATGGAAAGCTTTGGTCTATTTTGCTCAGGAGCATGAAGGCACACAAACAGTAGTGCAATCTGACACACTAATAGTGCACTCTGGCGTCTGGCATATCAATATATTAACTTCAAAGAATACATACATATGGAAGGGAAAATATGCAAATCATGACTTGAAAGAACTTTTTTCTTTGTTTGCTAACAGAAAATGAAGCCTGACAATGACCAGGAAGAAAATGAACTTGTGATCTTACATCTACGCCAACTGTGTGAAACTAAGCAGAAAACGCATATTCACATTGGTGAAGCACCATCGGTAAAGCTTATTTTTGTATTATTCCTCTCCCTCCTCCTACCCTATTAAATTGCAACCTTGAATGCTAGCAGGGCCACTGCTAGAGTTCATGAGGGGTAGCTGAAGCTGGGTATTGTAATTAAGAGAGGACTGTGAAAGAGAAGTAATTTGATTTGATTTTAAGTGGCATGCTTGGGGTTTTTTTGAGTTTGAGGGGCAGGAAGGGAGGAAAGAAAGACAACCAATTATTTTTAGGTCTAGATTTCCTTACAGTGTGAGGATACCTCTTCTGTCCTTTTCCTTCCTCACTGATCCCAACTCCCAAACAGTCATTTCTGGTGGGAATAGGGATGAAGAGGGCATTGGTTTTGGTTTAGACTACAATTTACCTAGCAAAGGAAATGGGTAACAGTATTGTTAAACTGGTATGCTTTTACAAGACAGTCTTTAGGGATGAAATGTGCCTTTAACTGTGGGGTCTTTGTGGGTTTGGTTTTTTGGGGGTGTGGGGTTTTTTGGGTTTTTTTGGGGGGGGGTTGTTTGTTTGTGTTTTTTTTAAATAAAGGCCAAGGGTATGTTGCTTATTATGTAACTCGGTTCAGCTCTAGCCTTTGGAGGTCTGCAGTTGCAAAAAGAATTGCCAAAGCTGAATTGTGTCCTTGTTCATTTCAACAGACCATTTCTAACAGTGTGATTCCAGAAAGCACCACCAGTGGTGGCAGGTTTAAACTTGACATTCTGAAAAACAAGGCCAAGAAATCCTTGACTAGCTCTCTGGAAAATATCTTCTCAAGGGTAAGATTAACAACTCATTGTCAGCAGCTCTCCCCGATATCCTTGACAGAAAAGACCTGTCAGATTTTTTGGGGTTTTTTTTTTTTTTTTTTTTTTGGCCTCAGTCTGATAAAATGAAGCAATATCCCTGTTGTGAAATCTGAGGGTTATGGCTCGGTTGATCGTGACTTAACTGTGCTAGAAAGTTTATGGTAAGGCCACACATACAGAGGGAGGAAAGGCAACTTTTTGTGAATAATGAACGTTCATTGTAGGTGGCAAGTGAGTTAACTGAGCATTATCAGATGAGTTACTTCAGAATAAAAAATATTAATGAGGATGGTTGCATGATCCCATAAAGAGACGTGTTATCTTTTTTCGAAAGTGTGACTAAATGTGCTGGCATAAACTGGAAATCTTTCTGTTCTGAGAAGTAATGCCTTACCTCTCATAGCTAAAATGACTCATATTGGTCACTAATAATCTTTAGAAAGTAGTAACAAAGTTGTCCTTTTGCAGGAAAAAAAAAAAAGCAATAGATTTAAAAAAAAAAAAAAGTGAGTTTTTCTTCATTTTAGTGTTGCTAGCCAGCTATGATGTGGAATTGCAGATAATTACCGGAACTCTCTTATATTAAATAGCCTTTTAAAGAAGAAGTCTGAATTGCAAGTTTTGCTTAGTGTCCCCTGCTCAGTAGGGAGAGTCCTGAAAGCAGAGAAGAGGCATATAGAGGAGTAACTGAAGAAGGCTGGGTGCCTGGGATCCAGTATGTCATTAGAAAGAAAGTGTGATGAGCTGTGAATACTGAATGGCGAGGTCTAAATATAATTTGGAACAGTGAAATTAAGTTCCTTCTGCTAGTAATTTTAAAAGTACCATGCTAAATCAAGGCCTAAGTTGCACTTGTCCTGCAGCTTATATGGGTATGTCATAAAGTAATCTGCAAACATAGGATGCCACAGGTGTTCCCTATAAAGGAGGCAAAATATTATTTGCCAGGGAGAATCCTTAGAACTGTTTGTACTTAAGGTTAGACGTGAATTTGACCTAGGAACGAAGCTAGCATTAAAACTCTTAGTCAAATCTGGTCTATGTTGTGTAGCAAGTTTTACACACTTGGGACTTGGTCTGAAGAAGAGAGAGAGAGAGCACGTGCAAGAGAGAGATGACAGTCAGAAGATCTGGATAATTTCAGCAGTCTGGAATATCATCAAACTACAGTCACGCAAAGGCTACAGTCATGCCTGTGCTGAGCCTGATTTCTTTTCCACATCTAAAGGGCATGTGACTGGAAAGCGATCTAGCTGTGACGGTGGGTCACTAACCCTGCGGTGGTTATGGAACAGGCGTACATCACTGGGAATAACACAATAAAGCAGCCCTGCCATATATGGATGTATTAGCACTCTGATCATGTCAAGGAAAAATCATTTAGATGAAATGCAATGCTTAAGTTGAAGAGTCTCTGAAGGGAAATTGCTTATTTATTGTTGTTTTTGATACAGTATGTTCCTTCTCATCAGGGCCACTGTGACATGCTGCATGTTATAGTGTAAGGATCCACACAGTCCATGATTGAGTTCAAGAGAAGTGGACACCTGAGTCTCGATTAGGGCCATTTTAAGTTTGCCATTTATGAAGCGGACTTGCTGTTGTGAGGAGGGTTGTCTCATCTTTAACTAGAAACTGCAAGAGATCAGGAACAGCAGTATGTTTGCGTCATGATACACATATAGGGGCTCATCCTTGCAGATCCATTTAAAGGTTACGCAATGCAAGAACAAGAAAAATAATTTACAGTACAGCTCAACCACTAATTATTTGGTTAAAGCAGGTATATACGACGAGTGTCTCTGTACGTGTATACTGTGTGTTATGTGTTATACAATGACTGTTTCAATAGTTCTTATTCTTCATCAGGCTATTATAACAAACCTAATGGATTGTGGCTAATTCCTAAAGGTGTTGAGGCACCAAATACCTATTGGTGTGCTGGGTTTTCCCCTCCTTGAGCCAGCTGCAAATCACATGGTATTGATGTAATGGGATGCTAATTATCACAAATATATTTAGTAACAAAGAGACCAGGAAAGAAATTCAGGGTTTTTTTTTTAAAATTGGCATTCAGCATCTTTTTGTAGATAAAAAGATTTAAGTAAAAAGTGAAAGTCAGTGTATGTGGGGGAGAGACTTACGCAGCCTCAATCTTAGCAAAATCGGAAATAAGTATGTAGTAACCAGCTACATAGGAACACTTTAAGTGGGTGGCTTCTTAGCTAGATGAATAGCATCAAGTGACATTTTAAGCTACTTGAAGGAGTAGCTGCTCACTACTCACCATAGGGAAACATTCTGGGTTCTGAGCTCTGGCTTCCCTTAGTCCCAGAGGAATGTCACTTTTTCACTTGTTTGTTTTGCTGGACTGATCTTATTTTTGTCAGGTTTGAACTGAAAACAGGCTGTGGCTTCCTAATGAGGTACCTCAGGAAAAGAAATATAACGTCTGTTTGACCTTATGAATAGATTTCTTCCAGCCCATGCTGCACTAACCTCTTCTGTTGATGTTGTTTTTTCTGAACCAAAAAGTCCTTCTTACAGTGCCAAAAGTGTGTGTTTTTAAAGCTAGTGAGAAACTTCCAAGTTATCCTTTGCTCTTGTTTTATTATGAGGGTCAGCGAAGAGATGCTTCAGGCAGCGTATTCATTGGTAATGAGCTTAAATGGGATAATGCACTTAAAGAGCACTCTTGTCTTGAAAATAAACCTTACCAGGATAAAGCAGGCTAAATAAATACTGCTGATGTTGACAAAACTTCACCTGTAGTTGCAAGCATACCAAGAGGAGCTCTACCTATAGTTTTCCTAAAACCTAGACTATTTTTCCCCTGATAAAGTACTGAAAGCAACTGACTTCAGCAGTCGGAATTGTCCAACAGCATACATCACCCACGTTTCATGGGAGTTAGTTAGGAGTGGAAGGTAGTCAAAAGTATTGCGGCTCTATCGCCTCTTGCTATGAAACCAGATGACTGTTAACAGTTTCAGCAAGGATCTGCTAATGCTAATTTCTAGCAAATTTGCCTTAGGGTTAGCTGCGTTATAACTGAAAAAGCTTGTTTGTGTCTGGTGCTGTTTGGCTGGATTTGCAACCCGAGAGTGGTTTTTTCCCAGTTTTAGTGCTTTTGTTACTTTTGCCGAGGTGGAATTAATTTGCCTGAAATGTCTAGATATGGAGTAAACTCTCTGTTTAGATTGTAGTATGTCAGATGCCTCCGTTAGCTGCAGTGCATGCACAGTACTGAAGTCTGGAGCCTTATGAACTTGGCTGTTTAAGCCAGCTCAGCTATTTTGTCTCAAATGGATGAAGAAATACTCAGTTGCTTCAGACAACAGAGCTGCAGGTTTAAAACTCCTGGGAGCAAGGGGGGAGAAGATACAGTTTTGCCAGCTAAAGACGTCACTGCTTGTTTGACATAAGGCAAGCATTGGATTTTTACGTGTCGCGTGCCTGAACTGTCCTGTGTTCACCTGCACAGCTGTTGCCATCTTTGCTTAACCTTCAAAAAAGGAGGAAAAAGACCAGATTAAATTACTTGCCTTTTTTCTTGCAGGGAGCCAATAGAATGCGAGGCCGCCTGGGAAGCGTGGACAGCTTTGAACGCTGCAACAGCCTTGCTTCTGACAAAGTACGTAAGAAGCTTAGTTAAAATTGGCACGTTTTCATGCACGGGTGTTAATGAAGCGTAAAGATGGCACTCTGCTTCGATTTGAAGGAAGTAGCACAAAGCACATCAATTTATAAAACTCAAATAAAAGTTTCCACTGGGAGGCGGAGGGTGTAAGAAAGCTGGCATATATGTTGACTTGAAGCTTCAGCTTTAATCTATTGTTTGATTGTCAGTTCTTTTTTTTCTACACTTCCCTTGCTTTTACAAAAAGCAGGGAATTTCTGGTCAGCTTCTGGCTTGTTTCACTGAAGTAATTAAAAAAGGTCATATCTCAACAAGAGGAAATGCTCTGAAGGTGAAGAATCCTTTCTGTAAGTAATAGTTGCTTTAAGGAAGTAAGAATTTTTGACCTAAAACCAGCTGTTGGGGATGTTGTATGGGGGTGAGCGGGCAGAACTCTGTTCACTTTCTTTTTATTTCCTGTTTTTAATGTTTTACCTCATGTGAGGATTGGTTGCTGGTTTTCCCAGGAGGTCAAGATTCTGTTATGGTTTTCGTGCCACAGTTACTCATAAACTGGCTGTGTAATAACAGTCTCTCTTCCAGGATATCACTATGACGGTACAGGAAGTATGCTCGCGATATGTCGAGGAAACTAGCTAAAAGCAGTTTCCCTAGTCTTTTCAATTCCTGTGTTT
>NW_009226166.1:0-23799 GCF_000690835.1 Fulmarus glacialis | reverse complement strand
ATATACATTTTTATTCCCCCCTCCTCTTTTTTTTTTTTTTTTTTTTTGAAGAAGGACGCTGCTGGTTTGGAGTACATTATCAAAGGATGTCTGGTTTTGGTGATAATTAGCATACAATAGGCCATGACCAAGAAAGGGGAGAGGCTTTGGTGCCCCGATGCGGCGCACGACCCGTGGGGTTAGGCGAGAGCTCTCGTAGGGCGCAGAGCGGCAGGCCTCACTCCGCCAGCACTTCCTTTCAGGACGCTTCGCCGGGCGATTCCCCGCCAGCTACTCCTCCGGCGTCCCCCGTGTCCTCGGCCTGGCAGCCGTTTCCCGAGGAGGACTCGGACTCCCTCCAGTTCAGGAGGCGCGCGCACACCTTCAGCCACCCCCCCTCCAGCGCCAGGCGGAGGATAACCTTCCATAACGGCAGGTCCCAGAGCGTCCGGTCCCCGCTGCTGCGGCAGAGCTGCATCGAGACGACAAGGTGAGTCAGGGCATGCCGCGCCACGCGCCTGCTGTCTCCTGCGATTTTGGTACACGAGCCTCACCCGAGTTTCTTCTTACGGAAGCTGTTCTTGCACTGCTCTGGGTTTTATTTATTTGTTTTCAGCCTGTCTTCTCTGCCTCGGAGTAGTTTGGTGCCTTGCAGTAACTCGCTAATCCCTGAATTAGTGATTCAGGAGAAGCGTCAATCCAGCGAATTCATGATCGGGCTGGATGCCGGCACCAACCTGTATATTTATTTATTTTATCACCTCTGAGCTGAGCCTTTTTGGCAGTGTCGGTAGTCAGGCCCTTTGGAGAAGAGGTCCTCACCGCTTTTAACTGCAGAGACGATAGCCCGACAGTTTTATGCCAGAATGAAAAAGGCACTGACAGCTTCAAGTGTCAGTCGCTGGGTTAGCCAAGCTCCCAGAGAGTATGTCCAGAATTAAAACTGGTGAGGAGTCTCACAAAAGGTCTTAAGGATTAAACATCTCCACTGAACTGTAAGGCATGCGATTTCCCTGTTTGCCTTTTTCCAGAGCTTCCCTCTGTAACTGCTTTCCCCTTCCTTTTTGGAGACTCTCCAGCTATTAACATGTGGAATACTGTTCCTTCAGGAGTTCCTTCATTCAGTCAGAAGAGGTCCCCACAGTTCGTTGTGGGCCTCTTTGGTTGTACTTTCTTTTCTGCCTCCATCCTGGCTATCTGCAGTAAGTGACCAAAACTCCAAAACCTTTTCAAGATTCAGGCCCAGATGAACTCAATTTTTTCTATTGGAGGAGCACTTTCTCCAAACTACTCATCTGTTTCAGTGCTTGGCAGCAATTATGCTTTTTGTGGGCTCTTTCTAAAAATGGCTTTAAATAATAGTTTGTCACCTGTTTGATGTCTAGATTAAAACATCAGCTTGTAGAGAAAGGCAAAAAAGTTTATTCTGTTTAAGAGAATGGAAGGGGGTGAAGGGTAAGAAACTAGCCTTGAAATAGCTTTGTTACATTGTGTTTCTGAAGAGATAAATAATGTGTTTTTTACTGAGATAAACTTTGGTTATTTTTTTTTTCCACTGACCATGTTGAATGCAAACAGGAAACCCTGACAGTTCAAACTGAAGGACTTGCTGACTTCACTTCTTTGTAATACCTTTTAAGAAGTCAGTGATTAAGTGGCATCATCAGCAGATTTTAAGTCAAAAGAGTTTGTAACAACTTGGTTCTAGGCTGGGATTTTTCCTTCTCTCCTTTCCTATTGAGGATTAATCAAAAATGTTAAGTAAAAGAAACTGAATTAATTTTTATGTCCCCCCAACACTTATTACTATTATTAAGTAATGTTTAACTGTGTACTAGGACTATCTTTCTTGATTTAAACACTTCACGAAAATTTATCCAAAAATATTGCATTTAAATAATCTCTACTTTCTAATGTGTTCTAGCAGTACACATTATTTACAAGAGCAAGAGAAAACTGAAGGGAAGAAACAAGGTGGTTCATGTTATTGGAAGCAGGTTTCTAAGGATGTTTTCTGAATGTTTCAGAGATTCTTTTTCTGAATTTCCTTTGAGAATAAATAAGGCTAAAGAAATAAGGTGGTCTGCCTATTCTGCAATGTCATTGAAATGTTTCTTAAAAGAAATCAGCTGTAACAGCAAAATCAATATCATTAAGTAAACTGCCCAATAGTGCACTTGGTACATTTTATCTTCTGGGAAACACAGTTACTGTAAGCCAAGATGAGGTACTTGGCCAGTATCTTTAATCTGGATGTTTTGTTGTTGTATCCGAATCCATGCTGACCCATCTGCTATGTTCTCTTGTTGCCTGCACAGCCCTATTGTCGGGGTTCGGCATGCTTTCAGTGAGAGTGAATCTACGTCACCTGGTCTCCCTTCCTCTGTCTCTGCCCCTTCTTTCCTGAAAAGCTTTTACCAGGGCTCAGGAAGGTTGCTCCAGCACTCAGAAAGTGACCTCTCCAAGAGGTGAGAGCATTGTCTCCTGCCTAGTTCTTCAGTGCCACCAGCTTAACAACAGGATTCCCAGTGCAATGCAGCACATGGGTTCTCTCCCACTCTGCCTTGTGCTCCTGCATTTCTAACAGACTTCCCAAGTACTTGATGGAAATGGGCGAACAGGCTTTTGGCCAAAAAAGCCTGTTAAAAATAGAGGCTTGTCTGCTGACATCTAGTAGCTGTAACCTATTTCTGTTGTGGCGTTGCAAATCTGTTGCATTGGTTTGTCACTTGAAATGCAATGGTTTTTAGGAGTGTCACGCCAATTTAATGCTTTCTCTGCTGAATGCAAACCAGCATGTGTTGCTGTGATCATTGGCATGTGAAAATAAGAAAAGAGCAATGTGAAGAGTGTACAGTACTAATGTGGGATGCCTGTACCATGAGGAAGGGGAAACGCCAAGTTAGCTGGGTGATACTAGCTGTGAGATATTTAGAGAGAATAGGAAAATAACTTCTAATTGAAGAGGAGTGGGGAAGAAGTGAAGATACAAGAAGGGCTTTCTGACATCAGTGTGAAAGACTTGAGTATCTGGATGGAAGTCACACTTCTTTTTACTGAAAGAATAAGCTCTCCTTCAGGAGGGTGCTTGAGGAAACTGCGTATGAGTTATTTTTCTGAAGTGGACCTGTAGTGAATAAGGTGGAGCCACAGTTTTGAACTTCATGATGGTTTTTTGCCAGTTGCTTTTTATTTCTCTTCCATCAATGACAACTCCTTTTTCCTTCTTCAGTCTGTCTTTGTTCACTGAGCTATACTTGTGTTTCTGGTACTCTTCATCTCTGAGTGTGGCCCTCCCCTAATCATTCCCAACTGAAAACTGTGGAATTGTAGAAGGTGCTTTTGTGACTGTTTCTCCCTGGAAAAATAACAGTAGATTGCATTCTTACCAAAAACAAGTTGATGAGATCTGGATTCTGGGTGAGTTAGGACTCTAGTACATGGGGATTTCAGTTGTATGAGATGGATGTGGAAGTTTTTAGGGGTGCCTAAAGAAATTTTTTCACCTTGTGGAGTGCAGTTTCATTAAACACGGATTAGTTTGTCATCTCCATTCTAGGGTAGACTGTAAGAAATTACTAGATACACAAACTACTGTGAGAGGCAGTTGACCTAAAGGTGGCTTTAAGTACAGTTTGGGTTTGTCATCTCTAATAATATATAGGTTAGAATAAATACAAAGTACGTATGACCTCCTTAAGCACACTGTATCCTACCTTGATTTCACTGACATTTAAAGCGTCTCTTTCTGGCCTCTAATCTGTTATTGGTGTACAGCATGCAGCCAAAAACTGTAATGCAGACACAATTACAAAACAGCTAGTGGGAAATTTCTACAGATTAGGTCCTTCCAGCAGAATAAACTTGTGTATAAATGGAATAAGGTGAGACATCCTTACAGGAAGGTGACTACCTAACCTTAATGGCAGGACCCCTGCTGCCAACCCCAACCCCATCCCCCCAGTCCCACAGCTTTTAAGAGGTAAATGTTAAATTGTCTAGATTCACTTTCTAATAGAGGGATAATATAAACTAATCATTACTTAATTTTAGGAGGTCTTTCCAAAACCAGTCTTAGAAATATTTCACAGTTTTGAAGAGGGAGTCACTTTAAGGTCATCCCACCTTTCTACCCAAGCACAAATGAATAAGGAATAAGCAGTGTATGTTGTTGTTGTTGCTGGTTTGGAGCTGCTTTTGCTCTTAGTCCCTCTGCTTACATTAATAGACCTCTTCATTTTGCAGGGAGCTGATAGCTACTAGTCGGATACACTTTTTTTTTTTTTACCCCATCCTGTTCAGAGGAACTGTATGAGGTGTTGCTGGCCTGTCTGAGCAGAGCATCTACCTGCCTGGCTGTTAAAATCCATGGCTACCTTAAAACCTGAAGTAATCTTGCAAATATGACCAAGAGCGAAGTTAACCAGTTAAGTTAGGTATGAGAGATGGTAAAGTATTGTGCAACTCCTGTTTCAAGGTAATTGAATATGTAATTGAGTTAACTCATCTGTTTTTTGCACCAATCTTCTGAACCATTTCATCACAGGATAGGAGACACTACCATTTTACTCTGACTTCTTCCTGCTTTTACTCTGTAGGGTATTGTTTCATACCTTCAGATCTGATGTTAAGCTAAGACTTGTCTGTCTGTCTTGAAATGAGGATACTCTCTTTGCTCTCTTTCTAGCCTCCCTTTCCTAAATCTTGGTGTTTTCACAGGTGCCCTTGCCTTTCATTGAATATGGCAAGGTGTACACATGCGACTTGCAAAAGTTTTCCTCTAATCACTCATCAGACAGCTCGTTGAAAAAAGAGGTGATTAATGTTAGTTGCTTAAAATGCCAGGGGAATTTTGGAAGGGAGGGTTTAACAACAGAAATACAGGTCCTCAGAACTGTATGATTTGCACACTTCACGAGGTAGCACGTGTGACTAATCCATCCCACTGTAAACTCTGCAACTCAAATGATGTAAACAGCTTTATTTCATACCCTAAAATAGCCACCCTCTTACTCTAACTTTCCTGTAAATTTTACTACTGTAAATTGAACACTATTCCTAGGACTTTCTGCACGTTTAGGGGCATAGCAGCTGAATGTAGATTTTTGTACATAGCAGTAAAAAGGAAGTTTTAATTCTCTTGTTATGTAGCTTCTATTTAGTAAGTCCTGCAATGACTCAGTTTTTGTGTTCTAACATGTGATATGTAAGACTTGAAAGAGCAAGAAGTAGTTTTGCCACAGTTATTTATAGAAACATGAGTTATAATATTAATATATCCAAACTCAATACCTTATTTCCAAGAGTTGTTGGACTGAAATACCTTTGGGAAACAGCACCTCTAGATTCAAAATTGGTTTTGTAGTTTATGTTTAGCTAGCACAAGCAATGGTTACCCCATCACCATCTTACACACTCTGTGTAAGAGTTAGCTGAAGAAGATTATCACAGGGTTTTCTGTTGCTGTTTTGGTTAGTGCAACATGGGGCTCTACTGAGATCACCTACTAATAGTATGACACATAGGGAACTGAGGCACTGTAGAAATTAAATCGGGAGTAGAGAATAATTCAGACTCTCTGTTACCTAGGGCTTGCAGCCCATAGCGCTGTTCTTAGAGGAGAGCCAGGGTGGTGCTTGGGTAGGTGAACTTGAAGACACGATTATTTCTCTGCCAGGATATGGAAGCAGAGTCTGATAAACTTGTGTATGATGGTGAGTCCAGTTTGCTCACTGAGGCTTACAGATGTCAGGGAGCTGTTGTAGATCATTAGCATAGGGACAGCTTTGATCACCAAAAAGGCCAATTCTAGCTTGGTGGATTATCATTCAGCACAGAGTATTTGATATGGAAAGTGCTGATTGAGATGGTGTAGCTGGTAGACTGGTGTAGTTGAAACTTCCATAGACGTAGTCTGCCTCCCTTGCAGTTTTCTTCTTTTGTGCAAGCCAAATGTGGGGAGACCGACTGCAGCTGGCAAACTGTGATCATCTGCAACTAACTTACCGCTACAAACATAGTGAACACTTAACCTGCTAGGCTTTCCTTTTGTCTAACTCTTTTTAGGGACTTAGTACTATAGCATGGAAAGTCTTCACAGGATGAAGGTTTGAGTGCAGCTACTGCTGTGTTGATATAGCAGTTTTCCCTGTGATGAATATGAAGCTGCAGACACAGCTCCCCGTATTGGATGCTGTCTTCCCAAGAAGCCTGTAGTTGTGTGTCACGGTGTTGACGTTGCATGGGAGGATTTGTGGCAGATAATCAATGTACCCATTGCTATACCAGATCTGTGCACCTGCTTTACTACCACAAATGCAAAATGCAGAAATATTTCTGAAAGTGGCTCAAGTACTTGCGAAAGCTAAATGTCCTTTCCTCCGGCAATAGTCAGTAGAGAGGTCTGCTTGGTGTCCTCTTAAAATGCCCTCCCAGCAAAGCTTCCCTGTATCCTCTCCTTGCCTCTTCCAGCAACATAAGCTACTATTAGAATTACTGTGTAAATGTATTTCTACATGGCAACTGGGGAGGAGGAGATCAGCTCGTTTCAGGTCATTGTGGTAGGAACTGAGCCTGCCCTCTGCAAAGGCTCTGTTCCTTCAGCTGGAGATGCTGATGTAACATGAGGACATTTGGCCCCATTTGTGCAAGTGAAGTGTCCACTTCCTGAAGGGTAGGAAAGAGGCTGCATAAGAAAGCCAGAACATTGCCTCCAATGAAATATTCACCTGTGAGCTCATCATGGCATTTAAAATGTCACTAAATGGAGCGTTGTGCTCTGCTAAAGCAACATCGGTGCTTTTAGGGGTATTACATCAGATCACCCCTGTAAGACTAATGTGTGGCAAAGCAAAACCTGTTGCTGTCTATTTTAGAGGCTAAATATTACTACATTTTGCTCTTAGCTTTTCAGAAAGTATAGCTTTTATTTAAAGCTTCCAGCTGAGCACTTTATCAATGCTATAAATTCTTCCTGGTGGTATATAGTGCAAACTTCACAGCTGTTTTACTGGGCACGTCTGTATTCAAGGTGAAGCTCACACACAGCACGCTTTGCCTTCCCAGCAAATGCTCCTGCAGGTTTGGTTGCACATTAGACAGACTTCATAAAGATTTTTTTTCTTCCGCCGCTCCTCCCCCCCCCAAAGATGACTGACTTTGATCACCCCATCTGCTTTTTCTTTCCTTCAGTGATGGGGAGGGAAAGAAAAGAACGTCAACCATCTGCAGCAGTGAATCTCTAAATGCTGTGGGGGCCACGCTCACACCTCGCCGCATCTCCTGGCGGCGGAGAATATTCCTGCAGGTAGCTTCACCTATGAATAAATCTCCTTCCAAGATGCAGCATCCAGGTCTGTGTGTGCTTTTAAAGAAAATAAACAAGCAGTTGTTACTGAATAGTTATTATTATAGTGAACTGCAACATGTGAAAATATGAAAGGGAGAAGGGAGTTAGCTTGATACAATATTCTTGCTAGGACCTCTCTAGAGAACAGTTGTGCTCAGTTGCCTTTAGGTCTTTACTGCTTTGAACAGAGGATTCTGTCATCAAAATCAAATGAATTGCAATCTGCTGTGGCTGCATGGGTAGCAAGGAAACAAAGAACTGCCTCTTGCTGACAAAGATATCCTCTTTAACAATTAGCAAATTTTTATCCTAGCCTGCTTACATAATAGCAGTGTTTGCAGAAAATGGTAATTTTTCTGCCTTGTCCTTGTACTGCGCGTAGCACCTGTTGAGTGTGTTAATAATTCTTACAGCTTTAGGTCATTTAAGGTAGAAACCTCTGAAATCCTGCTATGTTGATATAGTCCCGTTGGTAGAATTCACAACCATAGGTAAATGACAAACTCTATATTTAGTGACCATAAAGTGCTATAGCACTGCCTACAGTGCAGCTTAGCAGATGGAAAAAGTTGCTTTTAGTATAGAACCTGTGGTAAGTCACAGCAGTAAACAAGTTCATCTGTAAAGGAGACTTTATGGATAAATGCCTCTTTGTAACTCTAGAAGGAGCTAGCAGGGGAAGGGGTTGAAATACTGGGTGAGCCTTTATTTAGCTTTATTTCATTTGAATATAACTTTATTTAATTTAAATAAAACGCTTTATTTAAAAATAATTCTCCACTGTTGAACTGCGTTTTCTCTGTCCTTGGAATCAGCACCTCACTGCTGAATGTGGAAGATGGCTATTTTTGTTCTGCTGTGATTTAGATTTTCGTGATATGTCAAACAATCTGAGTTTCCTGTAATAGCTTTCTGATTCTTTGCAGATGGTCATGATGGAAGTGAATTGTTACCATTATCCCCTCTTGCTCCACCCTTGGAGGAGGACCCTCTTGTTCTAGTATTGCAAAATGAGGATGGTCCAGATAAAACTGGAGAGAGGAAAAACTCAGAAGAACTACAAAGTCTGTGGAGAAAAGCCATCCATCAACAAATTCTGTTACTTCGAATGGAAAAAGAAAACCAGAAGCTGGAAGGTTAGCTATTTAGAAAATACCCCTAAAAACTATTACAAATTCTGCTGCCTGAAGCTGAAAACTGTACTGGTTTTGAGCCCCTCAAACAGAGGTGTGGTTCTGTAACTTTTTGGTTAACAGTGCTAGGAAGAAATGCGTTCGACCAGTCCTATCTCGCAGTCTACCAGGTTCTCTGTCCACCTGCCAACTCTTAATGAGTCACCTTACTTAAAGAAGAAAGTGGTAACTTTTCCTTTTTTAGTGGATGTTAGACAACGGTTGCTACAGTCTATGTTCTAGCTGACTAAGTCTAGGAATTCTAATGTGAAGTGGAGTCAGGAGAATGGATGCTGTGTGAACACCTAGGTGTGGTAAACCTTACCCTCTATATCTCATTTCAGTCCTTTGCAGAGCATGACATTTCTGTCCAGGCTTTCTGTCCTTCATTAACCACATCACCAGTGGTAATTTATAAATATTTGAATCCAAATGTAATTTTTGAGCAACTGGCTCTTGAGGTATGTCAAAAAGTTATTTTTTCAGAAGATGAGCGCTGTATACTGAAAATTGAGTGCTGTTACTAAGGGATCTGAAGTTGGCCATGCTGACTTGTCAGCTGCCTGAGCTTCTGGCTATGACTGGTCAAGATTTGCACAAATAGGAGGCAGGATGCAATGTCTATCCTAGCATACAGAAGTTCTTCAGTATAATAGTCTAATAGCTTTTGGTGCAAGTTCAAAATTTCAAATGTCTTCTCTGCAATTGCTGCCCTCATCTTCTCCTGTATGGTGTATAACCTCGTTATATGATAGTCTGATTCTTCAAACAAAAATAATGATAAGGTCAGTTAACTCTTTTTCCTTCTTCAGTGGTCCTTACTGAGAAGGCAGGAGGAGGAGAGAAAAACAGCGGAACAGAAGTCTTTCTATGTCCTTACAAGCATACATCTTTGAATGTATTTCCTACACATGTAGCATATTTCTCTGTGCACTCTTTCTACAGTTTGTCTCCCTGTTGATACGTACTTCTGTGGAAACTCCTAGATTCATAGGCAACATCTACAGAGAAATCTCTTTTAACTTCAGCCAAAATCTTCGCTTGTTGTTTTAGCAAACGTCAGTCTACTGTTGTGGGGTGGGAAAGCTGGACGTCTGCTGTAGTAACTAATTCCATGTTATTCTCTCTGGTAATATGAGCTGCTGAAGGACAAACTCTTTTCTGTACCCTCCCTGTGTGGCTGGAGGTACTGAAAACTGTTAAATTCGTCCAGTTCCTTAAAACTCAGTTGGAGATTATTTCCATTCTGTAACTGGTATGTAGGAAATAAGTTCTGCCTGCCTGATCATTCGTGGTGAAAACAGGCGTGTCAGCAGTGGAGACTCCAAACTGGCACCCATCTGCCAGCCCACATCTTGGTTTGTGTCTCTGTTCTTGTATGCAGGTTCATAAGTACTGCTAGTGAAACTGGTGCCCTGGCTAGCTAGAATTCATGATCTGATTTTCAAAGGGTGAAAAGTAAACTGTCTTAACGCCTATCTCTAGGCTTCCTTCCTATGGGCTGCTGTAACACGGGCCATTTTATGGACAGGACATATGCACAACTGATACATTCCAAACAAGTGCTGGTTCAGGCAGTGGTTGGCATCCTAGCCTACAATTAAATGTAGATCTAGGGAATGGGAAATGTAATAACAGAAATGCAGCCATTTCTCCACTTGAGGCCAGGTTCCTAGCTGTGAATTTATTCAGCTGTATGTGACTGGTTTGAGACTGGAATTGCTGTGGAATTGTTCTCAGTGGTTTTCTCTTAATGTTTTGTTGATTTTCATTTGCAAAATATTAATAGAACTTCTTTTCCTGTTCCTTTTGCTGTCGAGGAGACTTGAATACTGTTAGCTCTTTGTTTTACAGAAGGTAAGTTCTGTGAATTGCACAAACTTGCTTTTTTTTTTTTCCTCAGCTAAAAGCTGCCTTTTCCAGTAGATCACCTAGAAATATAAGAACTATAAAAAGTAGCAGGCCACCT
This sequence comes from Fulmarus glacialis, assembly GCF_000690835.1. Classification (NCBI taxonomy): domain Eukaryota; kingdom Metazoa; phylum Chordata; class Aves; order Procellariiformes; family Procellariidae; genus Fulmarus; species Fulmarus glacialis. The sequence goes on along the minus strand of NW_009226166.1, from coordinate 13,331 downwards.
AGCAATGATTAGGAAGAACGTTAACAAGGATGGTTGCAAGCAACCAAGGTTGGCATAGGAGGTAGGGCAAGTACGATCAACAGGCAAGCTTGCTGACTTTCAGTAGGGTTAACTGCAGAGCTAAAGTACCGTTCAGTGAATGATGAGCTGTGCGCTTAATTCTGGAGTTCGTTGTCACACTGAAATATGTTACTGTTGTCTTAAATCTGTTGCATACTGCTTACGAGAATGAGCATTCTCAAATGAAATCATACAGCAGTAGGGTAACTTTTAAAATTGCCCCAAATGGACTGCAAATTCTTGTGGTGAGATAACGTTCCTGTTTTTATGGAAGCGTACTGCACCTTGCATAATAGTTGCTTCTACAAGGCCCCCTGTAGTCTTGAATAGACACGGTCTCACTGGTGTAACATACAGCTTTTGGAAATAAATTGTCACCTACATTTTTGGAGTGGGCTAGGCAATGATCTTATGGATTCATCCAGTATTGGCTATATCCAAAGTGTGCTGATCAGGTGAAGAAACTGATTGTCTTGTTTTGCAGGTTATATAATAACATAGTGAGAGTTTGCTTTCACGTAGAGATGATGGTGGGGCGGGGGGTGCATCTGTAAGAGGAAGGAATCTCCTGCAAGGAGCAAGTACTGCACACAGATCAAGGCAAATTTGGGATAAACTCAATTGCAGCTTTCAGAGGTCATGTTGTGAAATGTACAATTCAGTCCAATGGTAATTAAACCTGTCTCTGTAAATTAAGACACATTCAGGTCTTGATTCCAGTTTTTTACACCAGTAATATGAGGAATTGGAGTGTTTTTCTGCATGCATATCATGTATAATAAAATAACCACAGTTAATTTCTCAGTAATGGAAATGAAAGCTGCTCCTCCATGAAATTCCAGAGTAACTCTGCAGCTTTATTTCAGAAACAGTGAGTCCTCTGGAATAAATATCTTGTGCCTTTTAAGTATACAGCAACAAGTTCTGTGCTTCAGCATAGATGTACCTTTCTGGATATGGTTCATGTTGGTTCAGTCTGTTTACTTCTAGTCAGCCTGATGATGCCAGGTAGCAGTGCCAAGAGCTCTTGGGACTCTCTTAAGGGACATGTAAAAACTGGGACCAGGGTGACAGACTTCAGTTTAGAAGACTTGCCTAGCGTGCTTGCCTAAATCTCTAATATAAACATTCATATGTTTGGGACTTTCCATACTAAAACAATTGTAATGTTCAATATAAACAAGAGAAAAATTATTAAAGGTGTTTTTGCAGTTGAAAGAAGCAGCAGATGTGGTGTAGTTGACTGTGTTGAGTGGGTTTTTCTTCTTTGCCCCAAGCCTTAAAAACTGTTTGCATGTACTTCATGAATTATTGATGTTCATGGCCCAGTAATAGAAGTTAAATTGTTACCTGCAGCATCTTATGACAAAAGACTGTGCCCATCTCAGCTATTAACAGATGAATTGTAGAAGGTGTATTTATCCCTAGTGAGACTGTCAGATAGATATATCTAACTTGAATGGGTTTTGCGTATTTGATGTCTCTTGTAATTTTGTGATGTTCTGGTTTTCCGTGTGCTCTTCCTTTGTGTTCTGTGCTCTAGCAAGCAGAGATGAGCTCCAATCAAGAAAAGTCAAACTGGATTATGAGGAAGTTGGTACATGTCAAAAAGATGTCATAAATGTTTGGGATAAGAAGTTACTAAATTGCAGAGCCAAAATCCGATGTGACATGGAAGACATTCATTCCACTTTGAAAGAAGGTATTTATGTAGGATGGCTTTTAACTATGAAGTCTGAAGATTTTTTTGTTGTTGTTGTTGTTGTTGCCTTTTGATACCGAAGCAAATCTGCCAGCAGTACACTTTTTCCAGTAGCACAAAATAATGAAAAAATTGCCTTCTTTTTGCAAATGCACCTACCTCCTGCTGCCAAACAGAAAATAGGTTCTGCTGTGTCTACAGCTTACAATGTTGTCAGTGCAGAAACATGTATAGTCATACTCCTGTGCCCGTGTATTATTACATTGAAGATTGAACTTGGAGCTTCTGCAGCTAACACTGTGACCTTCTGGTTTCTGGTCTGTGGCTCCTATCCAATTGACTCCCGAGTTTCAGATGCTCTGATTTTACTTACTTACTGAGAAGGCAGGACCATAATGTCTAATGTGGACTGTGCCCAAAACCTAGGGGAATCACAACCAAGCTTCAGAAGGACCACATCTTATGGAGTCTGGACTATGGTCTTTTAGTATTTTGTTTCCTCGAGTGAAAGGCTGGGGATTTTGGCTTGAAGTAGGTCTTCCTGTGGCCTAGCTGTAGGCCAGAAGGGGAGCCAGAGGGCCTTGTTAGTATAATGCAGATATAGAGTCTGATTGCACCGCTGTGCCCTCCTCATAGAGTCTCATGTCTGTATTACAGATGCTGAAAAATAGTATTTCAGTGTAATCTGGCTGTGGTACAGAAGGGAAGTTTAAATTGTTACCAAAGAAAATCGTGGTAGAAATAAGGTGGTTCCTGTTAGTGACCTGCAGAAGAATGCCAACAAACTTTTTTCCTTGCTGCCCTATCTTCTGCTGCTGGACTGCAGTTCAGAGTTGGGAACAAGGATATGCTTTTTCTAATTTGTATTTTTGTTAAATAATTATTTGCCTGGGAAGTATTAGCAGAGTTGACAATTTATTTTGACTTTCAAAGGTCGGTTTGCAGAGTCAGGGGGATGTATGTGAAAGTCTGAAAGTAGTATTTTAATTTAGTTTATGCTTTCACAGGTGCTTGGCTGACTTGAGAGAAATGCTGTCTTTCAATATGAGTGATTCTGTGTCCTTCCTTTGGTATGCAGCATTAATGCTTTTAGGTTTGAACTGAGCATTTTGTCATCTGTACATCTTTCTCCAAGCCTAGGGACTGACATGAGCAGCCCTTTGGGAAGGGGAAGATGAGGTGGACCTCCCTGTATTTTACACCTCTGAATTTAGTTCAGCCTTTCTAAACAGGACAGTCTGCATTCTGCGTGTAGTCATGCATCTTTTCCTGCTAGAGGCTAACAGCTCAGAGGTGGCAAAACAAGTGATGTCTGTACCTCAGTTGCCCAATGTACTGTTCAGTGTAATTACTGTAAATTTGTAATTAATGTTTAGTTAGTGGGACTGAACTGTGGCTACTGAGGGAATATACTGCAGAGTGGACAACTTCTGAAGCTGACTGTTTGTAAGGGATCCTCCAGAGTGGTTCGGCAAAGATTATGACAGGCAAGATTATGACTGCAAATTCTTGTGTTGTAGAACTAAAAATATGCCCCTGCTTAGGCCTCTTGTTTTTTGACCTGACCTGCAGGTGTACCAAAAAGTCGTCGGGGAGAAATTTGGCAGTTTTTGGCTGTGCAACATCGAGTCAGACACAGACTGCCAAACAAGCAGCAGCCTCCCGACATCTCTTACAAAGAACTTCTGAAGCAACTGACTGCTCAACAGCATGCCATCCTTGTAGATCTAGGTACGTCTGTTTGTAGCTGGGAGATTATTCTGACTTGTTTCATGTGTCTGAGTGGAAACACACCATTCTTAATGGAAGCCGTTGCTGGAGACAGATGCTGCTGTATCAGCACCACTTTCTATGTTGTCAGGATACATTCTGTGTATGCCACTTAGCGTCCTCTAAGCAAATGATTTCTTAGGTTATGCCATTTGTATTTATGCTCTTCTACATCTGTCTGAAAAGATAAATCAAGCAGTCGCTTCTGCAAGTTCTGTGCAGACAAGAATATGAAATGAGCTCAGTGGATACAGTCTAAAATCAGTGGTAAATTACAGATTGATTGACCTAAATCAGCCTGCGTATGAAAGCAAAGAGAAGAGGTCTATGGGAAGAGAGAAGTGCTGGTTGTCAGATGGATCTGGGTTTTTTTTATGAGAAGAATTGAATATCAACTACTCTTCTCTCTTTACATCAGGATTCCCTACACATCCTTACTTTTCTGCCCATCTGGGAGCAGGACAGCTATCACTCTTTAATCTCCTGAAAGCATACTCTTTGCTGGACAAAGAAGTGGGTTATTGTCAAGGTATAAGCTTTGTAGCTGGAGTGCTGCTTCTACATATGAGTGAGGAACAGGCCTTTGAAATGCTGAAATTCCTCATGTATGACCTTGGCTTCCGTAAACAGTACAGGCCAGACATGATGTCACTACAGGTAAGTCAGTCCTTCTCCGAAAGCTAACTAGAGTTTTAAATTAGTTTTGAGCTCTCCGAGGTTGCTTATGTTCTCCAGGGTCTTATGAAGCTTTTTATGTTGTTTTGGAGGTTGTGAGGTGCATGAAAATGTTACTGTCAAACCCCTCTCCGATTCTGAATTTGCAAACAGAGAAGTTCAGAACTCGCAGACTTTTCCTGTCACACGTCCCCATCATCTCCTGTTTGGAAACTCTTCTTTCTCTGCTATTTTGCTCTTCCTTTTCTTTTCCTCACTTCTCTCTCTTCCTTATGCCAAAAAACCAATATGCATGCATCTGTATAGATGGAGTTTAAAAAACAATATGATTTTGTTTTTCTTAGTCCGTAAGCACTTAGATGTAGATTTTTCTCTTGTAACTCCAAGTCAAATCAATAGTGACACCCAGTGGCCAGTCAATGTACTCCACAGGCATTTGTACTTGGGGCTGCTGTCTTGCCTCATCGTTTGCACTTCTTTTCTCTCATCGTCATCTACCCTACCACCCTCAATGCAGAGAGAAAACAGATGAATTTTTAATCATTTAGTTTGCTTATGAAACGATTCATGCTCTGCAATATTAGTCTTTTAACAGCTATCTATGAATACTCAAGGCTGCTTAGGAAGGAGACAGAAAACCTGTCAGATCTGTATGAACTTCAGGGTTTAAAGTTTGAGAAATCTTTCACCTTGAGATGCAACTGTCCACTGACTTAAATAACTATATGCTATAAGCCCCTAATATTATAAAGGGATATACCACTGCTGAGGTAAAGCTTGTAATCCACAACGGAGAAAGAGAAAACTAAGAGGCAGATACAAAAGTGTCCTTTTTTTTATTTTTTTTAAATGCTTCTTGCATAGCACACACTTATAAGTAAAAACTTAAGGGGGAGTTTCAGTCCACTTTTCATGACCAGTCACTTCAGGAGCTTATTTGGCAAATGTCCAGAACAATAGAGTAGATTATAGTTAAAGAAATTGTATGTGCTTGTTCTAAAAATGATGAAGAGGAGTGTTTAACTGTGGATGTAAGTATGCTATAACAAGTTTGTTGTCATGAACTAAGGGTGAACAGCCGTAAAGAGCATTGTTCTGCTTCTTCCCTGTCCCATTCTGCTCCGCCCCCAGTATATTTTGAACCAGTGGGGGTAACTGCATGGTTGTGGGATTTTTTTTCCCCTAGAAGTTGCTCTCTTAATGTCTGTAAGTTACACTGCAGTTGTAGACTTTCAATAATATCTGATGGTTTGAGAGCATTCAGATGTCCAGGACTTCACCTTTTGATTTAAATGAGTCTGAAACTTTAATTGTCAGAAGCTCTTAGGAAGAACACTTTTTAAGTTTAAGGAGGTTTACTGCTTGTAGTACTGTTTGCCCTTTAAATGAAATGACCTTTCTTTCCTCACAGTTTACTCCTAGGCAGTTATCCTGTTCTAGACAAAAGTACAAGTTTTGTCTGCTCAAGTCAAACTAGACTATTGAAGATGACTTAGAGGATCTCACTAAAGCCTAACCCTTTGTTTTGGTTTTTAACAGGAGTAGAGCACTTGCAAATTCTTTATAGTTTCCTTACATTTACTTGAAACACAAGTAAGCTTATACGCAGAATTACCTTCTGTCCTATAGAAGAAAAATGTTGGATGTTTCTTTAGGTTAATGAAAACTTATTTGACTTATATTTTTAATTATTGTCTGGAAAAAGTGGTAATGTAGATCCTTAGTTCATAATGAACTCATCCAATTTGTTTACTGCCTCTCTGATACTATTCTAATTTCACATATAAATGTGTTTTGTATCGACATTGTCCAAACTGTGTTTAATTAGTATCTTTGGCAATTAAAGCAAGGACTCAAATGCATGCACAAATTTAGCTAATTTGCCTGAATGAGAAGTGATCTGTCTGCTTGCGGATGCTGCTGACTGATAGATAGTTTCAAGTGCAGTCAGTTTTTGGTGGGGAAGAATCATGACCACTAAAAGTAGGAAAGTAGCTGGATCCAATAAGTCATTCTTTTATTGAGGAATGGATTCACCTTAAGCATAAGGTACTGTTGACAGCAAAATTGGACCTGACAGCTAATCAATATATGTCTGCTTCTCATCTTCTGCTTTCTGAGAGAAGCGTCGCTCTGTGCTGTGAGCGACTTACTGTGGAATATAAACTATCAAAATTGCAAGGAAATAATTTGCCACAGAGTGATATTTTTAGGAATGAACAGCAACTTTTAACCACTTTGCTTTACAACCTTTTACAGGTTGTATAGCAGCACTTTTTGCATCAGTATCTTAAATTTCTCTGGACCACTGGCATGTGGGAGGTGTGCTAGGAAATATGTATGTGGTACACCTCTATTGACCCACTGTACCTAATGTACTCCGTGGGTACGGAAGCTGTCTAAAGTGATGATTGTAGCATAGGAGTTTTAAATGCAGCAAAAATATGGCGAAGATTCAAAGGATGACAGCTGAAATCTGTAAATTTAGCCAGAAATAGTTCAACTCTGTAATGGAGGTTGCATCTTGGAAGAGGTACTTCTGCTTTCATTGCTGCAAGACTGAAAGTTCTGGTTTGCTGATAAAGTTAGATTGACGTATTCTCTTCTTACCTTAAGTCTGTGAATCTACAATGATACTTCATTAATAATCAGGTTCAAACTGTTCTTTGTTATTGACTACTCTGTTGGTTTTAATTCATTAGGAGTGGGTTGTTTATACGTCAATAGATATCACTCGAGGCCCTAGGCAACAATTAAGCTTCCTTTTACAGTGCCATCTGTACTGGAGCTAATTTCCCTCGAGTGAAATGGGAATGGTTTGGAAAACTGAGTAAAGCTGAACTTTTCTTTCTCTACTTCCTTCCCCACCAACCCCCTCATGCACTGTAGATCCAGATGTATCAGCTCTCAAGGCTTCTTCATGATTATCACAGAGACCTGTATAATCACCTTGAAGAAAATGAAATCAGTCCCAGTCTTTACGCTGCACCGTGGTTTCTTACACTGTTCGCATCTCAGTTTCCATTAGGATTTGTAGCCAGAGTATTTGGTAAGAAAGTTTATTCTATTGCAATAATAAACAGAACAATGTTGTCCATTGTGTTTTGAAACTCTCAGGGAGTAGTTTTCTACATACTAGGGACATTTGGGGTGACTGTTGTGGGTGGTGAGTAGCAACGCTCTTCATGGTGGGATGTCAGCTCCTTTTCAAAGAGGAAAACTGAAATGTATTCTTTGAAACATCAGACTTGAGTCGTTAAGTATGTCTGCTCTTACTAGCCAAGAGACTTCTGAAGTGTGAAAAGCAGGAAGTTTATTGTTGCAAATGTATTTTATGTATGAAGCATTCTATACAAAAGTTCATCTTGTTGAACTTGCAAATTGAAAAAAGAGAATGCGTTGGTTTTCAGGAAAGTGTTTCTGAATAATTGATTCTAAAGTGCTTTCTAATAAAATTCAAGTAAACTTGAACTTAAAGGCTGTTTCAGGTATTCATGTATATATTGAACAGTTTCCTAGTCTTAGTATGCCTCTTATTCCATTTAGATAGTTTTTTCATTATATGCTCCTCTTCAGATAACGTCTAGTACAGAAGCTTAAACATTGATTGTGCCTTGTAGTGTTTACAGTATCAGCATGTCAAGTACTTGATTTTGTATTCTTTTACTGTCAATAAGTTTAATCAAATCTCTAGTAATGCAGCTTTTTTTTTTTTTAATTTATTTATTAATGTAAAACTCACTGCGCTCAGATATGCACCAAGAAGCTAGGACCATATGTCATGTACGTCCTCTTAAATCAGACTTTTTTTCCATTTGATTTTTCTGTTTTCATACAGCACCTTTTGTCTTTTCTTAAGAAATTCAACCTGACTTTTGTCTCCTGTTTTATTACTGGAGTGTGTTAGGTTTTTAATTTGTTTGGTGTGGTGGTTTGGGGGGGAGAGGGGTGAGTTTGATTGGTTTTGGTTTTCATTTTTTTTGACCTAGTGATTTCTCCATTACAGAGTTTTTTTCCTTTTATAGCAAACTTTTTCTGACTGCTCTTTGGGTGAACAAATGATTGGTGTATCTGTTTTTCAGTGGTATTCACGTGATTGGTACATCTCTTTCCCAGTGGGATTACTGAGTTCTGTGACATTCAAGCATTTTGTTTTGTTTTTTTTTTTCTTTTTGATTTGTTTTTCAAGGCTAAAGTGTTCTTTTTTTTTTCCTTCAGTAGGCTTTGAATTTGGAAAATGAATTTTTTAAGGATGGGGAGGGTCAGTGTTGATTTCTCTGTAAATGAGCTGAGCAAGGCATGTTGCCATTTTAAAACTCAAAAGTCACTATGTTGTTTTACTTCCTAATGCTTTGGATTCTGCATCTTCAGTGTCTTATGGGCCATTGTCACATACCAGGAACAGACGGTTAATGTCTTACCCATCACAAATTACATACTTAATATTTATGCTGCTTGAATGTACATCATAGACTTAAGAAGGGAGACTTTTAGGAGCTGTGTATGAGTGAGATGGCTGCTTCACCAGTGTGCTTGTGCTACCCTGTGATACTGGATTAGGGCCAGGGATGGCTTCTCAGTAGCAGGATCAGAAGCTGAGTTTGTTCAGTGGCGTAGCCCTGCTGGTGGTGGTGTGACAGAGCCAACAGCACAGGAGGCTTTTTGAACAGCACATGTGCTGCGTTCATCTCAGTAACTGCAAGTTCACTGCTGCTACCAAGACCAAGTTTCTAGTTACTGTGATCAAGATTCCAGTTTCTGTGCAGTCTGTGTCTACTGACTTCTGCAGAGCCCAGACTTTCCCCTCGCATCCACGTAATTATACCTCAAACTAAGGGTTTCGGGCTTAAATTATAGCCAATGTGATCACTACTATGGATTTTGAAAATAATATGATTGGTTATGGAATCTACGTGATCATTTTTTAAGGACTAGCTTATGCCTGTAGAAAACAGGTTCCCAATTGCTTTTCAGTCATAGATGCACTTATAAAAAGTTACCAGTTAATTAACCGTCTATAGTCTACAGTAGACAGTAATGAAATGCGTATTGCAGATAACCATTACAGACATAACAAGCATACGATATTTTGTTTAATGCTGTCTCACATCTGTAAGGTGACAGAAAATGTTTTTATATGCTTTAACCTAATGTTGAAATAAGACAGATTGCACTTCTGAACTGAATAAATCTCCAGTATGCTTATCGTAAAGAAAAACATCCCAGCGAATATATATATTTATCCAATGACTTTAGCTCTCATTTTCAAGATATTTTAATGATTTTCTTTTTTAGACATTATTTTTCTTCAAGGAACGGAAGTCATATTTAAAGTAGCACTGAGCCTACTTAGTAGTCAAGAAACATCTATAATGGGATGTGAGAGTTTTGAGAACATTGTTGATTTTCTTAAAACCACTATTCCAGATATGACTCAGCCTCAAATGGAAAAAATTATTACCCAGGTAAGGTTGGTTTTCTCTTTACTTTTTTCCCCCCATTTAGTTTACTTTAAAAGAATCATGCCTAAGGTATACGTAAAAATCTTCTCAATATGTTCCTTTTGGTTTGAAATGCAAAGGAGTCATCTTGCCAGTAACTTGTATTGAAATAGGATATAAGCTAATTTCAGTGGGTTTTGAACTGCAATTTTAGCAAGAGTTTAAGTTGCTACCTCAAGGTTTAGTACAAAGGTTCTTTTGTGCCCCAGCTATTGGAAGAACATGACTTTGCTTACAAATTTCACATCACCATCGGAAGGGCAAAGGTAGCCTATTTTCCAAACCTAAACCCAGCTGTTACTCCCTGCTAGTGGGTGAGCAGTCCAACAGTTTGTGACGGAAGCACAACTTGCCATGGCGGGAAGAGGCAGCATCACAACAACTTCTCCTCCTGATCCTTCGAACTTCTGGCTGCACAGGGCCCCGGCTACCCCCATAGGAACTTTTCTGATACCTCCAACTTAAGATCCTACAAGTTAGGAGGTTGGTGAGGCCCTGTTTTCATGATCTGTATTAAAATTAAGGTCAAGCAAACTTTTGCTGTTTTGTTGCGTGCGTGGTTTCTGTGCTCCTGGGGATCACTTTTAGGGTGCCCTCGTGCAACTTCCCCTTCTTGCCTCAACCCTGTCCTTGGAAGGATCACATTTGGCAGGTGCTTGGTGCCAGAGGTAAAAGCCCCTCAGGATTGATCCCTGCCTTTCTTGAGTGGGGGAAAGGAGGACTGGAGTTGTGTTGTTTCATCAGTATCATTGCAACTTCGTGGTAAAGGGCGAGAATAGAAGAAAAACAAAGAATTACTGATGCTGATGTAGGAAAAGCTTCTTGTGAAATACTGTCAGTGGCTGGGACCTTCATCTCTCTACATAGTCTTCCTCTGCATTGAAGCTGCAAATTGAAAATGAGCCTTAGTCTAGTAACTTAACTGTGAACCTGTGAGCCATTTTCCCCCTTCAGGTGGCAGTTTGGAGATAACAGAAGAGCTCTACAAAACCATCTCCATATGCAGGAGTGCAGTTAACACTGATGCATTCCTGTGGCTTGGTTAACACTTGAATGTTTCAGGTGCTGTCAGTCAAGAATTCATTTTTAGATGACATGCAAATCGTCATTTCCTCATTGTACTGATTGTGATTGCCCTGCTAAACCTGTGTCAGGCACTTTAGTGTCTGTCTTCACAACTCACTGATTCTGGCAATGATAGAGAAGGTAGTTCAGTATTTTTGATACTATTAGAAATTAAATCTCTGTCCTGTGGTCTGCGTGGGTTGCAGAGCAATCATGCTGTGGTGAGCATGGTAGAAGTGGTTTTGTGCAAAGCCAGGTCTGATTGAGTAAAGAATGGGTTATGTTGCCTGAGCGGAGGTGGGTGTGGTTATATGCAGGTCAGCTCAGCTCTGAGAGGAAGGTCGCCTGCTTGCTTGTGGTGTGGTCTCATGCTGAGCAGCCTTCTGGATCTGCATTCATGTGTAGACTGCCTATATCTTATTGCTCCTACCTAGGCTGGCTGCAGGTGGAGTCGTTTGGCTGTCTCAGTGTTGTAATTCTCTTCCTGGATAATGAAAGTAAAATGTAGACACTATACAGGACTATAAGACACAGATGAAGAATTGACCAGGTAGCTACATAGAGGAAAATGGCACTTGCCCAGCTTGAACACCATATGTAATTTAAAGTTTTACCTCATTTGAATTACCCGAAGAACAGTGAATGTTATGCAGAACTTGTTTTATTGGGGGATCTGTGTGTGTCTTCTGTCGGTGTAATGCTTGTGATCTTTAGAACAAGGAACAGAATTAACGTCACTATAGACATCCTTCCCTTCCTAGTCTAAACTATTTGGTAACTTTCAGAAGATGAGAGGGTGTGACTAGATGTATAAACAGATGAGAGTCATATGGTCCCATCACTGTTAGATGCTCAATTCCATAGTCTTCACAAAACAAAGCATCCCAATAAGAAAATAGTGTATCTTCACGCAGAGAAAGAGCACAGGGAAACTAACCATGAAGAGTGTTTTTATAAAAGTCTATAAATGGGCACTTGGAGTCAAGAAATCCAGTTTTGAGGGTGGAGATCTGATGATTCCTGGATTATTCTTCCTCATTGTGTGATCCTGCTCCCTTCACAGCTGGTGAAACTTGAATTTAAAAATTTCTTCTTGAACTTCTTAATATTCCTGAGCAAGAGATGATAAGACTTAGTCATATTATAAAATTCTTGGATTAAATAAGACTTTTCTGCTGATAAATCTCTTACTATGAGATGGTATTTGGTAATTGTAAAAGTGATGATCCAATTTATTTTGAAGTCTAGGACTTATTATGGCTACAATAAGAACTCTAGATGCTAAAATGCTCTTACTGTAGACTTCCCCTTAAAATACTTTCTTGAGAGGAACAGGAAAAAACATTAAGTTCATCAAGGAGAGTTGCCTCTTAGCAAAACATTCATGTGGAATAAGTGCTCTCTACTGAAGTTAAAAATTGTTTTTTCTCTCATGGCAGGTGTTTGAGATGGATATTTCAAAACAGCTCCATGCCTACGAAGTAGAGTACCATGTTCTTCAGGATGAACTGCAGGAAAACGTGAATCTCTGTGATGAAGGTGAACCCCTGGAGAAGCTGGAGAGGGCAAACAGTCATCTGAAGAGACAAAACATGGATTTGTTGGAGAAGCTACAGGTAAATGACTTAAGACTACAAACTCATGGAGAGGTCATTTCTATGATTCAGCCAATAGAGGAGTAAGTGTCTTTTTTAAATGTGCATGAGATGTCTCCTAACTGCAAGACCTTATGCAGTTGAGCGGTTCTCTCAATGACAGTGATATACTTCTGTTAGACATATTTTTAACTCCTTTGTCATTCCTTTCACTTTTCCTTCTTTGTTTGGATTTCTTTTTCTCAAAATATCTCTACCCTTATCTCCCATAAAATCTGTTGGCAAAATTATTGTATCTTGCTGAAAAATTAGTTCTCTGTCCCTTCATCTCTTTGCTTCCCCATTGGAAAGTTTTAAGAAATAATCCATAGTGCAGTAGGCTTGCTTTCTCCAGACCTTTGTAGGCAGTATTGTTCTGTTTCCTTCTGCCGAAGCTCATAGTCCTACTTTTGAAAGGTGGTCTCTCCTAACAGACTTGAATACAGCTGAGTGCCCACCAGACTTTGCCCAATAAAGTCATGCTTTAAAAAAGTCTTCTCTTCCTCCTTCACTATTCACCCTTTCTCCCATAGCCTGGCCAAGACTTGTTTCAGGTTTCAATGTGTATTGTTTTGCATTTTCCTGAAAGACAAGATCTTCTTTTTGCATCACCAGGCCATTTCTTGTTATATTTGTTAATTTGAGCAAGCACTGGGAAGACCTCAGAGAGGACCTTCAGCTTCTGAAACCTGAAAATAGAAGCAGGGGAAAAAAGGAAAGATCGAGTCCTCATTATTTTTGTGTTTATGGGCTAAGGGTGCTGTGCTGTGTTCTTTTGATATTGAAAATAGGGATTGCTTGCTTTTTTACTATTATTATTTTTGCTTTATTATTTTTATTTATTTATTTGTTTATGCTACCTGGGTTTTTACCTCTGTTCTGAAAATGCACCAAGGGTGCATAGAATCATAGAATCATAGAATC